>NW_028288822.1:921551-1075143 GCF_059628265.1 Tinamus guttatus | reverse complement strand
AAATGGAGAATTTTACAGATTATGCTGCAAATTACTCCCAAGCATTTTGGCCAAATCAGAATAAAAGTGTACGATTGCATTGGCTTCTCACCTGAATGAGAAAGAGAGCTGGTCTGAATGAAAAGGACAAAATAAAAGCATGTCTTGTGTATTAGCTAAGGCTTTCAGGCTTAAACTTAGTCAAAGTAAACAGCAATCTTGTTTCTATAGAAATATCTATTTTTGACATTGTGCAGCATAGTAATCTGAAGCAAGCATTTCTGATCACGTGGGTGGATGTTGCATGGTGTTAGTCTGAAGGAGCTTAAAGCATCTGAGCTTAAAGGTGTTTCAGAGCTTTAAGGTAGAGACCACGAAGACTGTCTACCTTGATCAAAAGCTAGTCATAAAAACATGGCATGTTTATGTAAAACTATGAAGGTCTCTATGCAAAATGACCTTTGTAACGTTGCTAAAATGAGATATATGTTTATTTTGAATAATTCCCCAAATCTATCAGAATCCCAAAACATGTTCTGATCTCAAATTTGAAAGAACAGGCAAGGACAAGTGCTAGGAGGACATGATTGTTGTGTGCCAGCACCCTCCTCTATCCTTCGTAAAGCTCTGCAAATCTAGAGACTTTGTGTTTGGAAACACTAAAATATCTTGCCCTGGCAGTCCCTAGGTGCAATAGGGTCAGCTGTGAGCTGCACAGGGAAGTGCAGGAGTAGCAACAAGGCTCCTGTAGCAACAAGGCTCCTGCAGCGACAGCTCCGTGCTGGAATGTGAACGACTCCAGGCAGCTCCTCGGACCTGCAGAGCACAGAACCTGAGGACTGAGCTGTTGGGTTGGACTCCTGTGTTTAGCACTAAATTTGCCTCGAGAAAACACACGAGACACTTTTGACTGATGACCTATCAGCTACGCACGTCTTCTGTTCAACCTGGGTAGGGGATCAAATCTCAGACACATTGCTCTATTGTATTAAGTGAAAAGAACTAAAAGAAGTTTATTTATCTGGTGCCATTCAAAGTGGATCTTCCAGCAGCTCTTTTCGTAGGGTAATCTTTTTGTAGTGTGTTTGTAAGAAATAATAGCTGAGCTTAAGCTAAAGCTAAGTAAGAGATTACAGTTAGGTGATCAGAGTTAGAGGCTTTTTTTTCTTCACATCAGAGTCTCCATGAAAATGCTCACTAGATTTCAGTCTAAAATGTGAAAAAGACTAAAAATAATTACTCCTGTGTGACTACACAGTTTCTTCTTCTGACAGTAATGCTTTAAAAATCCATAGGCATTGAGAATTATATTAAATAGATCCCATATGTTCAGGAGTGAAAAAGAAGTTTAAATGTATTAATTTCAGCCTCAGATGGGATATAACACTTAATATTTCCTTTTGTAGCCTGCATAGTACCCAATAGCTTTATAAAATTCCTTATTCTAAATGCAGGTGTTTTCTTAGAGCTGTCTTGAAGGCCAAAATACTCATCTTTTCCCCTTGGAAATCTAGAATAATAGTTCACAGTATAGAACAATAAATCAATTCTATGCTAGAAATGTTACAATTTCAAAAGGAAAAAAAAGAAAACCTATATAAACTACTAATTTAATAGCACTTTCCATAGCAATATGAGAAATTGATCACACATTTGGTTGCATTTTTATACTAGGCTTAAAATTGGCAATCGCGCGTGGCTTTGGATATATAACTATAGTCCCATCACTGGGCCCAGGCTAAGTATAAGAGAAGTAGTTAAGAGTTTCTGTTTTTCTCTGTTTTATTATTTTTCATTCCCCACCAGATTGCTTTTTGCTTGTTTGTATTTTGTTTAATTAGGAAAATATTGCTGGGACTATGTGCATTTCAGAAAAATGAACTCATACACTGTAATAATTCTGAGAATTTATCTGTGTTTAAGCATATATATGAGGATATTTAAAAATATAGACCTTCATTAAATAATTTTAATTGTTTTTGGCTGTAATAATACAGTCATAATAAACATACCAAACTAAAAAGGGCCATAATAACTTCATGGTTCACCAAATCCTTATGTGGATATCATCCAGAAAAAAAAAAAAGGATGTTAATTTAAAAAACAGACCATATTTACATGTGTGGATGAATGCACCTTTTTTTTTAATTCTGTTTCACTTACGTATGTTTGTAAGGATCTGTGATAGAGCATGTCTGCCACTTCCACTGTTAGTGAGAATCTATGAAGTATCTGGCAGGCTCACTCACTTTAACATGTGATTTCCTCCTGGAATAGGATCTGGAGGCCAAAAGGGAGGTGAAGACTTTATTAATTGTAGCTGGGAGTAGGAGAGACAGATCCGATCATCAAACATTCTGTCAGTGTCAGCTGTGTACTCTGAGTTTAAAGTAGCATTTTTTAAACTTACCATGTCAAATATTTTTTTCCCATTTTGAAAAAGAGAAAAAAAAAAAGCCTTAGCAAATCTGTCTTTTTGTCAGAAATTTAAGAGCTTCAAATTTCTTTATAAGGAATGTCTACCAAAACAGCTTGAAACTGAAACTTTAGTAGATTAAGGTGTTTTGGAAATAACAGAGGGCCTTTTGGCAACTAAGTCTAGATCCATCTACATGACAGGCAGAGAGGAACAAGGCACGTAAAGTTTGTGTGTGTGTGTGTCCCAGCACAGTAGTTAGTGCTCTTTTTTGAAGCAAAAGATTTGATTTTTTTTTTAATTTGGAGCTAGAGGAGGAGGAGAAAACAGTATTCATCTTTTATTGTGAAGAATGGGTAACTCGCATCAGCTATGGGAGAACAGAAATCAAGGCTTTAGCTCATCCGGAGGAGAAATTCAAACATTCCCTACAGAAATAAGTGCATAGTCATTAGATTACTAAGTATTGCCAGTTGGGAAACACTGTGAATTCTTTCTTGTTTTTCATGAGAAAAGGCTGGTGGGACATGGACCCCTGTTCTGGAAGAGAAGTGACAGGTCAAAACCCCAATGGAGGGTAGATCTCTAATAACTGCTTAAAAGTGGCAAGAATTAGATCCAGTCCCTGTTCTGTTTTCTTTTACTGGTATCCTAGGTGACAGTCCATTAAATTTGTGTGGTTTGAATGCCTAAATATCCTTCATTTTGCGAGAAACATGGACATCCTCTCTCAATAGGTCACTTTCGTTGCCATACCTAAATCTCCGATGGCCACATGAATTTGTCTGCTCTGAAGGCAACTGAGTATTTCCAACAAAATAAAATCCCGGAGTTCTTTGTGCTCATTCGGCGGCAGACAGAAACCAGAAACAAGACATTTTTTATTGCTTCAGATGTGAGAATTTGTGCAGACTCTAATAGAATGTGCAACTAAAGGAATGTGGAAAGTTTCAAACCCTAGTGCCATCTGATATGACAGACTATGAAATTTCAGGTTTTGGTGCCAAATCCTGCTCTAATAAAGGCAGATTTATTTCCTTCAGCAAGAGAGTTTCCAGCCTTGTCAGAAAGTATCTTAACCAAAGCACTGAAGAAGGTTGTGAACAAAATAGGAAAACAAAGCAGTTACTAATCAAGATATTAATTTTTTATAAATCTATTGCAACAAAGCTAGATTCAGATTCAAGGAGTTGGGTCAGAGTTTCTCTTCTAAAGGCAACTATTCTGTGTCTTCATTTGCACCTTGTGTCCCCCTCAGCCCTCTGCTGGTGTCCACGAGATGGCACTGTGCCATAGCTGGCTGTTGGGATGCAGCTCCCATCTTAGAGCCTGCAACTAGCTCCACTTAAACCTCACAGATCTGTTCAGATTCTACTTTCCTTATGTCACAAATATCCTGCCCTTCAGGCTTTTATAAACTAGCGGTTGGTGAAGATTCCTGCTGGCAAGTCTGAGAGAATTCCATTACATAAAAGAGATCATGTTGTTTAAAAAAATTGAAGTCCGCCCCCCCCGCCAATTAATGGAAACCCCCTTAATGAGGGATCCTGTTAGATAAGAACTAATTGGAGTAAATAGCACTGTTAGACCAGGGTGCATCTGAAAAACAGGATTAATCTATTAAGCAGGTCTTGAAATATTTATTTCATGTGTTTGCAGCTATCTTCAAATTCTTAAATATAGGGGAAAAGTTGTTTTTTATTGAGTAAAAGGGCTTAAATAATTTAGGAGATGTATCCCTCAAATCATTTTTTGCGTAGCATGCACAGAGTAAACGCCTTGTCGAGCCCAGGCCTCCTGAGTCTCGTTGGGCTATTCAGGCTGCTGAAGAGCAAGTTAATTAGTTCCGTGGCCACAAAGAGCGTCCGAGGGCGGCCTCCCCAGCACAGAGACGGAACAGAAAAATCCACCTGGTCCCAAAGCTCGTGAGCAGCGCGCAGGGGGGAGCGCCGGCGCTTTCTGGGAGAGGAAGTGACCGCTGTGAAACCCGAGAGCACCGTGGGGCCGGTGTGAGCAGCGCTTGTGGGGGCTCCTTCTGCCAGCTGGGGCCGCACAGAGAGGCCCTGCGGTGGCCGTCTCCTCTCTCTAATAAATTCTAAACTTCTCTTGACCTTTCAGCTGCGCTCTGAGCTTACATGTGTCTCAACAACTGAGGAGAGGTGCCTTGTGTCTTAAAAGCTTTGGCTGCGTCACAGGTGCTAACAGACCTAGTTTGGACATTGTAGAGGAGACATGGAACGTACGGTCCCCTGCATATAGGCCTTGTGATGCAAAAACTACTTTTTTCTGATTATCGAAATATCTGAAGAGGGGCAGAACAGTCACTGCCAGGTTGTTCCCTTTGCGGAACCGTCGATATGTATTGCTGTGATTTTAAAATCTAGCAAAATGATGTTTCTTCTTAATCAATCTAGCTTTCTCGCTCGACATTTTTCTTTGGCATGTCTGTTTCCTCTCAGAGGTGACATAACAAGGAACAAACAGTGGCAATGTGCACCCTTTGGTGGGTGCTCATGGAATTCAGTAGCATGTTTAAGAATTTTGAGTGCATATTAAGTGATGCCTAAACCCCCCGTCATGACTCTTTTCACTCCTAACTGGATACAGTCCGTTCTTCACATTCTGTTGTGCTCTCAGACCACGGCTGTATCTGTTCTGGAGAGGGCTGCATTTTAGCATCAAGTAGAGCATTCTGAGTATTTGCAGTTCCCTAGGCTAGAAAATGTCTTATGACATTTTCCCATTACATTGTTTACAGACCCCTGATGGGACATGGGACATCAGTCTTCAACACTAACATCTGCGTTGCTCTAGAAGTTAATATACAGTAAGATATCAATGATGAACCCTAATATGAATCTAACTACATGATTTTATCTAGGAACTTTTTAAAAGAAACAAATAGACTGACATTCTTATTAACAAGCAATGGACCTGATTCTTCTTCATTAAGCATTTCTTTTTAACTGTTAGGACCATCTGCTCAGTGGAGCGTTAATCCGTATGAATTCCAGTTGTCAGAAACAGTTCCTGTATCATCTTTTTCAAAATTCTGTGATGAAGTTTTGGGCTCTCCATGCCTTCATCGCTAGACAATGATGATTTCTATAACATTTCCCACAGCAATTGCAAATTTGGACCTGCTGGTGCTAAAGAAAGGGGTTTGTTTGTCTTGTTTACAACTTTGTCTAAACTTGTCCTAAATTCACTGCTAATGGATGGTACAGATAGCAGTGATAAAGTTTGCAGTCTAACCATGATCAAAGAAGGGGAAAAAAAGGAAAATTAACTATTAACCTTCATTTTTAGAACCTCTGTGATGGATGTTTCACAGTCAAAGACCTGCTTGTAGCTAGTGCACGCGTAAGCCCCATGCAGTCCAAGACCAAAATGTCACTGACAGCATTTTCCCCTTGTTTCCCAGCTGAATTTAAACAGGGCTTTTTGCTCCCACCTTAGCACGTGCCCCAGAAGAACACATCCCAGCACTCACCTGCAGGGAGGCCCTTGCTTACCCTGCACAGGCTCTCCTTCGTGTGACTGCTGCTCTGTACCCCAGCAAATGCCTGCAGAGGGTAGAGTGGTTCCACTGTGCTGCAGGCAAAACAGGGCTGAGGCATAGGAGCCCTTTCCCTTCTAGAAGTTTTCTCTCGTGCATGCAGTGGCGCCTGTGGAGGGGCACTTTATTAGGTCAGGCTGTACTGACATGTGCTTGGGCTGCAGAACACACGGACCTTGCACCCTGACACGTACAGGTATTGGTCATGGTGTTCGTACAGGTAAGCAGCTGTGTCTATGTATATCCATGAGTGTTGCAAACTCACTCTGCTTTGGCCTAGCACTAAAAGAGAAACAGTAATTTTAAGACATCTACTTCATCTCCAAAATATTTTACATGAGAAAAATATACAGTGATTTTGCTCTTTTAGTTTTGTTTGTTTGCTTGTTTGTTTTAATATGAAAATCAACTGGACACATACAGAAAGTGGAACTTTAAAAAAATTGAAGACCAGACTGAAGTGCTTTTGAGGGTTATTATTATTTCTTCTTCAGTATCAGTTTGAATTACATGTTCAATTTAAGGTCCTTGATTTTATTCCGGGTTCTATGGAAGACATGTCTAGTTGTTACAGAACACTTCTCTACTTTGTCATAAAGCTACTTCTGTCCATGTATATATTAAGGTCTTAGTTCTTCCAACTTCATGGATGCTCCTAAAATCTATTCATATGAACATTCCCGTTGATTTTTTGCATTGTATGAAAGAAATTAAACATATGCGTAAGTCGCAGGAACGGAAACTGAATCATTACTTTGTCCTCAGAGAACTAAAACGTCTACTTCTTGCCAAATGATATATAAGATCCTAGATTTATGTCTTCAGTATTCTGCACATCAGCAGACCAAATGTATTTACACAACACAGAAAAATATGATTCCTTTTAAATATAACAATGGACTTTCACAGTAAGTAGCCCCTAACTCTGGATTAATATATGTGAATTATAACATAATTTATGTTTTAGATTATATACTAGGATGGGTTGTATATTTTTATACATATATTTGTGTATTTGTATGTGTATAGCCTTGGATGGTAGCCAAGCAATACGTAAGAAATATTGCTCGTGTAGAAGTCTTGAGTGGTCTCCCTCACAGTCATCATTATGCAATTATTTTCCCTCTTCAATAACTACTAGCCCTCAATGCTATTTCCTTTAGGTAACAGTATTTCTGGCTCATGTCACAGTAGAAAATGTTTCCTCCACCTCCTGTCATCTGCAGGGATTCATTATAAATGAGGTAGCTGCTATCCTTGTCTAATGAGTGCTGCTAGTACTTTGGTCAGTCCAGTTTAAGGATTAGGAGGATTTATAGATCAGCTGCCTGAAAATATAGAAGATTTCCAGCAGAGAAGTAGGCATTTGAAATTCAGATTTTATAAATGGGTGCCTTAAAACTATTTGATGTTTAATCACAGCAATAAAAAGAACTTTATACAAATGCCTCTAAGATTTTGGATGATGCCTGTATTCCTTCCACAACAGCATGATGGAGAAATTACTATTACTGCTGAAATAATCTCTGTTCTTTCTAGCTAGAGTATATTCAAATCCCAGAGTATTTTTACAAAAGAAGAAGATGAAAACTAAGGTCAGTGGCGGGTTTAGTCCTGAAGCAGTGGAAGTGTAGCTTGTGGGAAAATAGTGTTTTATATGTACTGTCTGTCAGCTCTGTCTAAGATGTGGGCTGCATGACAATGTCAGAAAAGATTACTTATCACAATTTACTTGCTTCTGTAAAAACAAGATGTCGCTGCCTTAGTTTGTAACTTGGGTGCTACTCACACTACACACTGATTAATTTGAGGTACTCCAGGCAAGAGACTGTGCTGGAACCTTAGCTTTTCTAGGATCCTCTTTGATTGCTGGCAGAAAAAGGCTTCTACCAGTGCCAGCTGGCAGTGGAGAGGAGGGACTCTGCCCAGGTGACTGAATCACTCTCTTGAGGGGGCTGCCTTCCTCCTCCAGGTGTTTTCAGTGCCTGGAGACCATGTTCTCCCCTGCTTTCTGCCACTGCCTTATAGGCTTACATCATTTTATCCTTGTCCCAAAACGCAACTTCCTGGGCTCTTGAAGCCAGGGTTCCCATCAGCCTTCCTTGGACTGGGATTCATTATACATGTTTTTACAGAAGAGGTATGACAATTAAATTTTCTGTTTTGTGTAGCAAAAACACACTGTGGACTAATAAGGTTCAGCTTTAAGATGAGATAGAAACCGCTTTCAGGTGTTAGGCTATTTATCTTGTATTTGTTTTCCATGGTGTTTCCTGACACTTATGCTATTTTCTATGTGGAAACAAGGCAATTATTTTTATAAATTCACTTGTGTGTGTTATTTGATGCTGCCTTCAAGTTAGAAGGGTAAATTTATATGATCAGAGCCTTCAGGCTGTTGATTTTGGAGCAAGTCTGCCCAGTGGTCCAGGTAGAGTCCTGCATGGGATACACTATGAGCCCCTTTTGTCTTAGTCAAGTGCCTTTCTTTACTGTATAAGGAAAGGGAGGGTGGGAGGTGTGGGAGAGGGCCAGTAGTTGGGTATGTGCTTGGAGATGACACAGGGAGGCAGGGTGTGGGTGTTACCTACCTCTGTGCTAGGCAAATTTTTGTCTTTCTAGATTTCTCAGACTTTTGAAGTGCCTAGAGATAGGTCACTGAATGTGTCTGGAACTGTGATTTTGGAGGTGCTGAAGAGGCAATGTATGTCAAATGAGTGAAGGTGCAGAAGTTAGATGGTCTCTCCATTATGAAAAATAAAGTCTTTTTATTTTTTGTTTCTTTGCCAAGAACATTATTATTAGTATTAGTGGTTAAAACAATGGTGTAAATGGGATAGATATTAATGGTTTAAATGGGATAAATAACCCCACTCAATCAGGTTAAAGGGTTACAATCTACAATTTTAAGCAAAAGCTTTATAACAGGAGAAAAAGTTTAATAAAGCTGGGCAAACTGGAGAACTGGCAATGCCTACACCGGGGTATCAAGCTGATTCCACCACTGCAAGGCAGGTTTTGAAATTTCTGGTGAAACTAAACAAAGGTCATGTTATTAATTTTAACTGTAATGGATGGCAGGATTTTTTGTTTTGTCTTGTTTCTTGGCTTAACTCCTAAGAGACAATGAGAAAAAAAAAAGGGGGGAGAGGGGAAGAGAGAAAAAGTATTAATAAAATCAAGGCAGATTATATTAATCTGTGTCAAAGGAAGAGGCAAGCTGAGGCTGATGTCATTCACATTTTTATGAATGTCCAACTACCACAGAAATCCATACAGATTTGATGAGTCTGTATAGACAGTGGAACACTCACTGTGAAGGCAACAGTGCTGTTGTAAGACTGGCCAATAATCACAGCCTACATTAACTCCAGAAAATACACACAAATAATATTTCTTGGCTCTATTTTCAAAGCAGCATTTGGGAAGTTATGTGCACTAATCCTGTAACAATAACTGGGTTTGTGTTTCCAACACCACAAGCGCAGCTTTGAAAATGTAACCATAAGGGTCTAGTGCAGCAAGCAATGTAATCCCCAACCTCCTATTCTCTGAGAGAAGAGTACTGTGTTTCCAAAATGATTGTCACTAAACTGAAAAAAAAAAAGCCCTGTGCCCTGAGGAATCCTCACATGAGCAGTCCCTACCCTGCAGGGACTCAAGATCATAAATAAATGTAGGAGCAAGAGCAGATAGTGAGGGGAAAAAAAAAAACAAACCTCCTAAACAGGCTGGCTTCTTTTGTGTGTTAAGATCACTAGGTATCCCCTCAAAAGTGTTAGAACCACTGCAATAGAGAGAAATGAGTGGTCACTTTTAGTACTATATAATTTAAACTGAAAAAAGAAAATATGCTAGTTTACTGTAAGGGTCATGTAAAGTGTTACCTTTTCTACTTCAGTTCCTATGTCTTCAAGGAATAAGACATTCAGAACTTGTACGAATTGAGATTTTTTTTTTTTGTATATACTGTGTGTAAGGCTTAGCTGATGTGTGCCTGCACTGAACAGGAACTTAAGTGAGATACGGTTATTCATGCAGGAAGCAGCAAATACAGTCTGCGAAGTTTCAGACAGGATCTTCCACTCACAGCTCCTGTTGACTTCAAAGGCTTTTTATCACAGTAAAACAATGATTCCCTATATTAAAAATCTGTTGGAATGAATGACTCTTGGCAGCTTTTGTATCATAATGAAAGTGGGCAATTTCATAGGATATTGGTTTCCAGTATAGTGATTTAGCACAGGTTTATTGATATTATTATTTGTAACACTTATTTTGAAGAAGGGCATATTTAATAAGTTGGACCGCTATAGTGATATCTAAAGATTACAGTCATGTATATCATCATTGTTGTCAGTCTTAATAAAACGGTGATGATATATATGAATCAAATACACAGCCTTCTCCATACTGTAAAAGATTACTCACAAATCAAGAAAGTGATCCTGTAACAAAGTACAACAGGGGATATTAAATATTTTTGAAAATAACCCCCATGTAACTACCAGTTAAAAGAAAGGAGTGATAGTTTCCAAGACGAACTTAAGGGAAAAAGAAACTATGTTGCAGTAGTAATGCTTAAAAAAAGAAGAAAATGGGTTTTGTAGAAAATGACCAAAAGGTGGCAGTACTGCTGAGTTCCTGGAGCCCTCGGTGCTCTCCAGTACCCATTCTGAGCCTGACACGGCTTTTCTCCCAGTATGTCCAAGCAAACTATGCTTTTAACAGAAAATAAAATCCTTGTTGGCTATGTTTTGCACAAGACTATGTGAAATGAAAAATGTTAATAGGTTTTAAAAATACATATTCCGCTAATGCCCTTCATCCTTGCAAAAATTCCTGCATTTTGGGCCCCTGATATTTCTGTTGCGATAGTCTCGTGGGAGAGGTTGTTCTTTCATTGAAGTCAGACCGTTTTGCTCATGCCTTAAGTGGCACTAGACTGCGAAATTTAAAATAGCTAAGACTTATTTGATCCTTCCACTTAAGGAAAAGTCAGGATCCAGCTGATGTAAAATCATTCTGCGTTTAGAGATATTTCTGCAGGCTGCAGTTCAGAGAGCTTAGAGGAGTTCCTTATGCTTAGAGGAGTCCTGTTCTAATGGAAGCTCACCTGCAGGTGCTAATATAGAAATAGATCTGTTTTAGTTCCTATCACTGTTATCCTCCCACCTCCTTCAAATGGAATCCAGCCAGTGATGGATCCCTTTTTAATGCTTGAAAATAAATAAATAAAAAGAAAGATCCTTCCTTTTAACCGTGGGTGATAATGCATATGGTGATATATGGTGGTACTGCAATTCTAAATGTATATGATAGAATTATTAGTAACTGTTCTCACAGTGCTGGGACTGAATCTGTGGCAGTTGTTTTGCTGCGCTCTGTGCCAGTCTGCACAGCCCAGCTTTGAGTGTACTTTTGCTTCTGCACATCCTATACCATTTCTGTGTTGCCTCCTTGTTTGTCCTCCTCACTAAATAGGATTTATATTATTTTTATGGTCACCTTGTCCTCATGGAGATGTTCATGCTGCTTCCTCCACGTCTTCAGTGTTTCTGCTTTTTCCCAGTAAAGGACCAGAAGAGATACACTTTACTTTTCCCCCGTGACCCGTCAAAACTCTTGGAAGGGACGTTGCGGGAGACAGGGAAGGGACAGAGAGGACAGGAGAGAAATCTCCTCTGTCTGATAAAAGTTCCCTGCACTGATCTCTAGTCTAGGACGTTTAATAGAGGTTTCTTAGAGATATTGCCGTATTCACTACTCTCAGTATTATGAAAGGCACAAATGATATCACCACTACTAGTGCCTAACGCAGGGCAAGAGTATTGCTTTTATTAGCAAGAAAGTTTGGTTTCTCTTACTGAGAGCTGCAGCTCTTTGATTATATACTTCATACCTCAATTGTTGGGACATATTTTACAGCCTATGATGACTGATCCATTGATTGTTATCCTCACGTAGGGTGAGGTTTTGATTCTCTTGTTCTGAGGTGACACTGGTTTAGTGGCTTGCCATTGCTGATGGGATCTGTGAGCTCCTCTCTGCTTCTGACCACGTTTTTGTTGCTTCCCATACAGTTGCCTGATCCTATTAAATAGGGCCAACCATGCCATGGGTTCCTAGTAAAATCTACACTATAAAAATGGAGAATTAATAGACAGTGAGATAAGCTACTAGTGAAGTAACTCAACTGTGCACTGCCTGAAAATATGAAGGGTGGATGCTGAAGGTGCTGTTTTGCCAAATGTTGGCTTTGCCAAGAAAGCCAGCATAAAAAAAAAAAAATCTTTCTCCTTTCCTTGATGGCTTGTTTCCAGACATGTGTTCAAGTTGTCTGCCTCCTCAGTTCTGCCAATATAATATTTTGTTGGGACACACTGTAAGCTGGATTGCTGAAATGATCTGGCTTAAAAATTCACCCTTTTTTTTTTTTTTTTTTTTTTTTGAGGGTTATTTTTAGCCCAGATCATTTCAATGAAGCTAGTATCTTAGGAAACTATACCCCTGGGATAAAAGTAAGCGATACAGCTCAGGCCATACTAGCGATTTGGCAGCTCATCGTCACTGAAAGCAGGAAGTTGCATCCCCTGCCCCAGTGAAATCTGCAGTCTTCAGTCTGTTCAGCGAGCTGAGTCAGCTCTGAGTGCCTGGGTGCGTGCTGGTGTGTGCAAGCACACGCAGAGGGACTGAAGCCTCGCTGCAAAGTGCTGCCTGCGAGGGACGTATGCCTAGGGGAAAAAAGGCAAAGAAGAAAGTCTGATCCCGCCTTTGGTGGTGTTAAGCTGTTGTATTGACTCAAACTATAACAAGTATTTTTGTCTTCCGTGCCCATTCTGAGATGTTGCTTGCTGAATTAAAGCAGTTACAGTAACGGCTATGCTCAATCTGGAGTCCTACCCTCTTTCCACAAAAAGCTGTGGCTGTCACTTGAGTAGGCAGTGAACACAAAAGTATTATGAGAACGTAGTTAAGGCAGGCTCTTTAAAAATACAATAAATATTTATGGAAAATCTTTCTTGTTGTACTTAGTTCTGTCTGAGTTCTACAAAGGCTAAATTTTGCATCATTAAAACAGAAGTATTACTCTTGAATACTTTATGTGTTTTCCTTCCTGCACATCCCCAAATCAGTTAACTCATCTTTAGCATAGTTTCCAAATTTCAAAATACTCTTATTTTATTTTCCTGTGTTTTTTGTTTTTGTTTTGTATTTTCCATGTGTTCCGTGTGGTCGATCTCCTCTCCAAAAGACAAGAGGAAATGACCTTGCGTTGTGCCAGAGGAGGTGCAGCTTAGACATTAGGAAGAATTTCAACACAGAAAGAGTAGTGAAGCCTTGGAACAGGTTGCCCAGGGAAGTGGTGGAGTCACCGTCCCCAACAGTGTTGGAGGAGTGTGTGAATGAGGCTCTTAGGGACATGGTTTAGCAGGCAGGTGTTGAGAGGCTTATAGTTGAACTTGATGATCTCAAAGGTCTTTTCCAACCATTATGATTCTATGTATTGTGCATTAGTACAGTGATCTGGTGTTATAAGCACTGATAAATATGTATCAATTTATTTATTTGTAACTTGATTAACTGTTCTGAATGCTGTTTGCTAGTGATTTTCTCAGGTAGCAGCGGTGCCCCAGCTGTTAGTTATAAAGCACTTCAGGAAGGCTGCAACCCACGGGGAGGCTCCCTGGGTGTGCCTGTAATGTAAATACAGAAAAGCAGGAATTGTCACCACTCATTATTTTTGGCCTGATAATGTGTCTTTCAGCAGCAGCTATCTAATACAGAAAATGCCACAAAATTGCCAGCTCCAAACTGTATTTACCTAGCTTATCAGGTGTCAAGGAGAGCCTTTCTATGATCAGCAGCAGAACCAACCTGGTTAATCACCAAACAGGAGTGACTCCCCCCCCCAGCATATTTAGCTCATGTAAATGAAGCAGTTATTTGCAAATCAGCCACAGGCAATTTCCTCATTCTTGGCCCAGGTATCTACTTCCTTCTCCCAATACTTGAAGAAAACATTCTCCTCCTTCCTTTGTGTGAGGGAGCATTTTGATATCTTCCTATTATATTCTATATATGCTTTTTTACGTATCATTTTTACGAGCTTTAGCCTTGTTTACACTCTCTTTTTTCATTCCAGTAATTAACTTGTTTTACTATTTTTCAAGAAAGATGCATTATTGTTAATAGTAATTGTGAAGTCCTGCTAACCTGCACTGGTACAAATGATTTTTAGACTGCTACAGTTTATGCGTGTTCAGATTTTGTGCTCTTAAAGCCACACAAGTTGCCAAACACGCCCAAGTAGATGAGTAATATCTTTGGTCTTCGTTAGTGTATGATTCCTGCTTGAAATCTCAGTCACACATCATAAGGCCTAAATGGTCGAAAACTGTGTATACTCACGCTGTTGTTGAACTCCAGTCAGCATAAATCCTTCTTGTAATCAGACATAAGGAGGAAATAATTTGGAAAGTACATGCCATCATGGTAGATGTTACTTTAGTAAGTTAAAAGGTTCTTAGTGGGTTTGAAGCAGATGTATCTTTAAAACCAGTTATTTCTATAAGACATCTTTAAATAATTGTAATTTTAATAAGAGAAGTCTTATTAATGAAACCTTAAGAGCCTTGACATTCCAGGATTTTGTTTCTCTCTTGGTCTACTATGTAGAAGTTTGAGAACTATGCTGATCTCCTAAAAGTCTGCTGTTCTCTATCAATAGAGCAGTCAGCAATACTATGAATGTTTAACAAATTATGGAGAATAAAAAGTGAAATCTGTATAACAGTGATGAATAGAAATAGTCCCAGTCCCATCTTGTATATGCCATGGAAAAAAATGCTGTATTTTTCTAAACAAGCAGAAAAAAAATCTCATCAGCTTTTCTGAATTAGTTTAGGGATGCATCTCAAAAGGTACACAGTTATATTAAAGACCTTTTTTTTTTTTTTTTACACCTGATAGACTTTCCCTTGTGTGTGCTTGGAAGCACATAGATAGTTGGGAAATCACTCTGTGATACTTCCTCTGAATTATGTGTAGCCAAAATCGGACACAGAGCTGATGAAATAGTACAGGATGTGTTAGCAGTCTCTTGCTCCAAGCCATGCTTATAAGTAAATAATATTAATCCCTTTAGAGCAATGTACAACCAAATTATTAAAGTTGGTTCCTGAAGAAACTAAGGCTGTGGTATTTAATAAAAATGTCATGCTCAGTGAGTTATTAGTTCCTCCCTCACTTTTGAGAATAGTTTTGAGCTTTTCCTACTCTTAGTCAGGAATTTGTATCTTGTGAGGAAAATGGAGCCCTGGTACAAGCTAAAGGCTGACCGATGCTTTAGCTGAAGAAGGGTAGATACTAAGCTGTGAGAGCAATGGTTGTAAGAAGCACTTGAGTGTGTGAAAGGCATCTCTTAAGGGGAAGGGGGAATTTATGTAGCTATATGGGCTCTCTGCTGGCATGTCCAACGCAAGGGAATTAACTGTAAGCCTGAACTCTAATGATTTTTAACATCAGATCTTGTAGAGTTTAATGTAAAAATATAAATATGTTATAGGGCGGTGTTAATAATTTCTCTAAGGTGGCTCATATATTTATTTTTAAATTCCCTCCATCTGGTTATGGAAACAAAGCAAAACAAACAAAAAGAAAAAAACAGGGCTGGCGGCTCAGCTGGCAAAAATCAACATACTTCTGTTGTGAGCACTGCAACTATACCAATTTGCATCAGCTGAGAAACTAGCCTATAGGTGTTAATAGCATGTGCAGGGGAATGGATCTATCCCTAAATATATTTTCTGTGACGGTGTTCCATTTTTCTATATAGCTAGAATGGGAAGTGCAAAGGTAGTAGTTGAAGTGCATTTGTCAATGCACATATATGATTTTTTACTTGCAAACTAAACATGTTATACAAAGATCGCTCAGAGACAGTAAATATGCATATTCAGTAAAAGGTTTCAGACACATTATTCTTGCAGATTTCCATTTTAATGATGCTCCTTCTAATAATTACCAAATTGTAAATGTAGGTCATTTTTATGTGTGACTAGTCAGAAATTTGCATTAGGTAGTTTTGCTTTCTTTAAATTGTATCCTTTGAGTCAATAAATCTTAAGAGTTTTTCTCAAGGGATCAGCATTTTTTTTAATTTAAAAGTGAGTATTTCCTGATATTTTCTGTTTAGAAATTTAATACATGTGTTTTGCTCTTGAAATGTCTTCTGTTTCAATTAATATTTTTATGATATTCAGAAGAAATATATTTTAAACATATGTTAACAAGATAGTATTTCACATTGCTGACATATTTAAGCCAGGGCAAAAAAAAAATGTGTATATGAACATATGCAAGCATATTCCATATGCATCACTGTTAAGTTAAAAAAAATCTAAGCCTATATTCAACAAAGCCCTAAAATTTAAACCAAAATGTAAGCGTGCATAGAAAACTTTTCCCAAAGCAAAACTCGTACTTGATTTTGAGAATATACTTGAGAGTTTTGTGGAACTAGGGCAGTGGTACTGGGCGTTGCCATAGAAATCTTACCAACAAAGTTCATCCTGACTTTGACAAAAGCAACCCATCGCAGACTTTTTTTGTGGGTCTACGTATCTTGTAAGCCTTGGGAAAAAAGTCCGGTTCTAGTCTCATGACTTCAAACACTTTTCACTTTATCACATGTCACCTAACATGATTTTACCACTAATGTAAGTAACTGAAAACTTACGAATGACATCTTATCTCCTACAATGTCATATAAATGCCAGATACATATTTTTAAAGGATAGTCTTGTATGCTTTTCTGTTAAAGCTAATTTTTACACGCTATGGTTTATGGCTTGGACTTCTCTGAGGCATATTCTATCATATAGTTAGTATATAGCAGATTTCTCATTCTCACTTTTTAAGCTTTCTTTGAAAGCAGAGTCTGGCTGAATTGTGATCATGCCTTTTTTTGCTTCCCTATTTTTTCTTTCCTCCTGTTTGTGGTGAAATCCCTGCAATACCAGGTTAAAGAGATTGTGACTGTAACAAGCCTTTCTGCATCATGTAAAAGGTAGAAAGTTTCCTGTGCATCCTCCAGTTTCTTTTTTGGAGATTTGCTATCATTGGAATATGGAATATTTAAAATGCTTCCTAAGTATTACTGCCTTTATTGAAAGAAAACCTTGGTACTACCATTTCCTTCCTGAGTTCTTTGGGAATTCCTGTGGGTCCAAGCTGGTTGATGCCAGTAGAGAATTGAGACAGCCTTTTCTTAGTACAAGATGAGTTTCTCGGGTTGGGTGGTAGCAGTTCAAGGGATGAAGCAGAAGGCCTGAAAGAAGCAAGCAGGTTGTTTTGCAATGGTTGGAAACAGATGCCAAGAGCAACTTGCTATTGTGCTCATGGTTAATCTGTACTTGGAACTCTGCATTGTGGAACTGGTATTTGCTTGTGAAACAGTAGCTCTACATTTCATATATTTGCATTATAGCAAAGATTTAAATAGAATTAGCATGTGTGACATGCTGTCCAGTGCTGGCCATCCAAAAGTGACGATCCTTCCAGCAGATGTTTCAAGCACCTTCCTGTTCAGCAAATTAGATGGGATTTTTTTAAAGGTTCAGGAAAAGCTTTAAGCTTTCCCTGTTTTTTTTTAAGCAGTCTGAACTCTGTGATAATTAATTTTAAGTCCATTAATCTTACTGTCAGATGATAGCTGTCAACATCTTTAATAGACTGTCAAAAACAAACAGCATTTTATACATGTTGGTGCTTTCCAGCATTAAATTAAATTGTGTATGATTTTAGCAGCAGAACCTGAGCTTCCTGATATATGCCAAAGAAGGAGGAATCTGCTACTTATTGTGCAACCCTCATATAGGATTTTGTAATTAAGATAATGCCTGTGAACAGATGAGCAGGTTGAGCCTTTTTTCCCCCATTTCTTTTTTATCCTAAGTAGTAAGGAAAATATTTCATAGAATAATGCTATTATAGAAAATGCCCCGAAAGGGAATCCAAAGATGAAAAGGCAGTGACAGTGTGGTCTGAACTAGCAGAAACCTGGTCCTGTGAGGACTCACAGCCCATATGGCTCTTGCCTAATTGAGGCCCAGATCCACCTTACTGAGGAGACTTTAATCCAGACCAGCACTGGCTGGTGTCCTGGACACTTCCGCAAGTTCTGAAGCCAAGAGCCCCCCTTCACATGAATTAGAGCAAGGCTCTTCCTGCCTCTTACACTAGAGCCCTTTTTTAGGCAAGCATCCAAGCTTCATTTAAGATTTCCAGTGATGGAGACTTTCCCTTCAATTTCTAGCTATGAAATCTGTTTTACTTAGGTTTTCTATTGAAAACTTGTATGAAAGTGCTGTTCCCCAAGTAACTAAACTGAATAGATTGAGCTCATGGAATAATCTGCACTCCTAATTGGTAGATAGAGAACCTTAAAATTTAAAGAAGGAGAAGTTTGAGAAAAATATCATTTTTCTCTGTTTCTTAAAGATCAGTAACTAATTCTTCCTGGAAAGGAATTTAATATATTACTATTTAGTAATATATCAAATGTTAATGGAAATATATTTTCTTAAAATGTTGTTGTTACAATCTTTTTGTATCCATCACAGCGTTTACAACTGGATATCCTCCATTCTTTTTTTGGTGATTAAACCATATTTTTGCATTCTTAGTCCAGCAATGAACAACTAAGCACAAAGAACTTGGGAGACAGTTGAAGTAGAATGCTTACAGTTATGAAATACAGAAACATTTTTATATGCACAGATATGTCAAAGGCCATATTTTCTTTTTACTGCAGTGCTGAGAAACAGAACAGGTTAAGATTTATAACCTAGATAGTATGCAATACTGTTTTGTTTTGTACAGTTGATTCCCTGTAAAATTGATTTGGAACAAGTGGGTGTTTTCTTTGCTAGTTTGTCTAATTGTGAAAAGATGACAAAGAAACTATTATAAGTATTAACTGGGGTTATATTTGTTCATAAAACTGCTTTATTATCTCCAAAGAGGTAATGTCACATGATCTGTGGCTTTTGTGACTGACAGGCTTTTTGTGTCCTTGTGACTTCTTCGGGATATGCAACAAAGTTCTAATGTTTCAAACATTGAGAACCGTATCTGTATCTGTAAGCTGTGTTATCAATGTCTGCCTAATCTTCTATGTCACTTGCAAATGAGTTCAGAAGTCCAAACTTGTTACAGTTTTCTTAGAGGTGATGTTGAAAGTCTAATTATGTTGATTTCTCATCATTTGACTGGCATGAGTGTCATTAAAGATCAACTGTATCATATGTCTGATACTCTCTCTCTCTCATACACCTATTATGCAAATTACTAATCTATCCTAACTCAAACTATTCCGTAAAACACTTGATTTCTGCCAACCTTATCACTATTAGTGCATCTAAATTACAGTGACTGTTGCTTAATTTCAAAAATCCCAATACTGTCTTGTAATCCAGAACATTATTTAGCCGTTTATTTAGATCAACTTTGTGGGAGAACAAACATTCTGTTTTGTACAGTGCTGAACAAACTGCTAATATTCAACAAAGAGCAAAAATATCATTCTCTGTCTATTCATTCTTATTCCTTCTGTCCATCATCTATCTATTTATTTAGCTAGCTTTTACTCTAGTGTGCTTTGGCTTGGTAGTAAAATCTAAGCTCTTTCACTGTTTCTCATTCCAGTCCAACATTTTGGATTTGCATATGAAACCCTGATACTATATAACTCTCAGTGCAATACAGATTAGTATGTACTCTATGTGAATTTCCCAAGTTAAAGCCATGAGAAATGCTATTGCTTAATATATCACTAAGTGCAATGGGAATGAGTTTAAGATCACAGCTAGGTCATAGTAAGTCAAATATGTAACAGGCATCATGATCAGTTAAACTCTTAAAAGAGCTAGATGTTATTCTCTTCCAACTATAAAATTTAGCCAAAGGACCAAAAAAAAAAAGAAAAGAAAAAAAGATGCTGTTTCCCAGGAAATATATCTCCTCATATTTTTTTCCTTGAAGCATTAGGTTTTCTTTATGCTGAAAAACTGCCAGAAAACATACTGCTATTTTGCCCTTTGTACTGTGTTGCTGATGAAGATGATCTGTGATTTTGCTGAGGTCTTAGCTCTTACTAATGGACCATAGCATCAGAGATTGGTTGTTGCTATTGTATGATATAAGTGTGTTTTATATTCTGAGGTCTGTAGTAATACTGTTTATTTCTTTCTCTTGTAGTATCCTACAGCCTCTTCAGTTTTTTTTTAAATTTATTTTCAGTCAATTATTTTCATTTTCAGTGTGGCTGAGCTTTGTTTTTGCTCTTTTTTCCTGTTGTCGTAGGAATCCTTGTATAATATGTACAGCTTTTATAACTGGACTGAGTGAGTATTTTAGAAGAAAAAGAAATTATCTGCTGCTTGCACACATTCATTGTAATGGGCTGCATAGCATGAGCTTATTTAAATTAATGATAGAAACACTATTTATTGATGAGCATAATAGAAAAGAATACAGCTAATGTTAATTAATATTTGCAGAGTTACAAAGATTTTCTGATTTTGACCTGGTAGGCAAGCACCTTAGAAATGGTCATGTATGACCTGACATGTAGAAATAACATTCTGCTTTTGTTTCTTTCCATGATTATAAGAATTTTCATGAAAAAAAAATCCTCATAGATGACAAATTGACGATTCTGAAGACAACCACAGTACAGTTACATCATGATCATCAGTAAACAATTTTCTGTCTCTGATGTATATGATGTGTGTAATTAGTACCACTAAATAGCTACAGTGATATCTGTTGCAAGGATATTTCCAAGTGTATAGCCAAAAATACACTTTGAATAGACAAAGGCAACGTTTTTGCCAACCATTTTTCGTGAACTCCTGTGAGCAGATGGTTAACTTGTTGTGTAGCAGGTAAACTTTATAGCAATTAACCTTAAAAAATGGTCAAACTGGATTAAAAGCAATGAAATGTTATGTTTCCTCAACTTCCTTTTGTATGTAGTTTATTCAGCAATTTTTCTTAATCTCCCTGGAATGAAATGTCATCTGCAAGACCTCATAGAATTAACTGAGCATATTAGTAAACTCATCTGTTTAAGCATCATGTTGGACTTAATAGCTCCGGTTTCTGATTTCTCATGTGTTTATTGCTGATTTGTCTGTGCTACAAAGTATTTCTTGAAGGTGAAAGCAGTAGCAATGTTATTTTAAGATGATTTAACCTCAATAGGACTTCAAACAAACCTTTTTTTTCATAACCTACAATCACCTGCTGATGTGCTGGCAATGGCAAGATTTTTATGGATTTGTACAGATGCAGTCATTCGGGTACCATATGGTGGTGGGAAGCTCCTTCTTTGGTGACAAACAGTTTCATGGTGTTAGAGTGGAAACAGTAGCTGGAGTGGAGAAAGAGATGGAAGGGGAGGGAAAGGTGAAAAACGTGTGTTCTAAGCAAATTGAAGTATTTAATTCAGGAACATAGTTTCCCAGTACAGTTCAGATGGTACCTGGAGGGCTATATATTTGCTGCATATAGCAATATGGAGCAAAGGAGTGTTTTCCTTAGTTCCCTTGCTGCCTAGTCTTCCATCACCAGTATACTCTCTCCAATCTACCATGGGGATTTTTTGCTCCATGTTCTTCCCTGCAATTCAGCAAACCTCACACTACCCTTTAGCCCCAGGTGCAGCAGGTTGCCCCAAGTGTGTGCTCCTCATGCTGTTCAAGCTGTCCCTCGGGGAACGCCCCTGCCTGTTCAGGGCCTACCCTGCGCCTCACAGAACTTGCCCTCGTCCAACCTCTGTCATCTAGGGAGCCTCTTCACTAACCCAAACATGCTCTCTGGCAAAGGTAACAGGCTTATGGAGTGATCAAGAAGCCACCCTTAACCTAGGGCAGCCTCTCCCTGAGGACTTGGCTCCTGAACTGTCAGCCTTCCCCAGAGAATCTCCCAGCTGAGCAGGGAGAGAGATCTGAAACCTCGTGGCTCAGCTGCTCAGTCCTTAGGTTATTCACTGGCTTCAGAGGCTGCTTGCTTAGCTCTCCTCTCCTTTGCTCCTGCGTGACCACTCCTTGCTTTGCTTAGCTTTGTTTCATGTTTTTTAGAGGATAGACGTTTTGTTGTTTTCCAAGAACCCCTGATGAAGGCCTCACCAGGTACAAAACATTGTAGGCAAGAGCATAGGTTAGTTCCAATACAGGACAGTGCAATATGAGGTCTCATTTTTCTTTCAGTATGAGGGAAATTATTTTGTTCATGAGAATAAAAATGTCCTTGGTAAGAAATCTGTGTTTAAATGCTAAGAGTTTCGTTAGGGCAACAAGAGGTAGAGTAAAACTGGGACCACTGGGCCATGACCATGCTGCTCATTGTTACATTTCAGCATCATTACTCTGGTGTGGAAATGCAGGCAAAGGGAACAAAATTACTCTCCAAAAGATTTAGTTTGCTAGAAAATGTTCTCTGGTGGGTTGTATCCATAGAAGACAGAAAGATTTTAAGACTGCCTACATGTACTTTAGATAGCTATGCAAAAGTCTCTTGTTATAGTTGATTTTAATTTGTATGTAAAAGTTCAGCCACTTTATTATAATATTCTTCTTAAGTTGTAGTGTTTTAGATAGATTTGGTTTTTTAAAAAAATTGCAATTAAATTAATAAGTTTGATTATTAAAATATTTCCTTTTAGAGATATAGTTTTATACTTTTTTTAAAAATGATTCTAATATTGGAGACTCTTCAAATGTTCTATACAGTTAAAATTCACAGTATTAAACTTTAATAATTGCATTTAAATGTTTTTTGATGGTTGCTGGCTATTTTATCCTGCTGTTTTCCATAAGTAAAATATCTTCTTCAGTGAGGCTATTAATCCAGCTGTATCTGCCCTGGGTGAAAACAGGTTTCTCTGAGGAAAATCTTGTAACTGCTCCTGTTCTCTGAGTATGGGTTCTTACTAGGTTTCACCACAAATGTGGTGAAAATATGCTCGTATAGTCTACTCCAAAAGCAGCCCAATTGGTATTTAACAGGCAGATTTGGCTGCCTTTTGTCAGGGAGCAGTAGCACAGTCTGCAATCTGAAGCAGCAATAATGTTAGAGAATTTCAAAGCATTTTTATAAAAATGTATTCCCTGGAACTTGGCTTATACGTTAGCTGTAACAGGAGTATTGTATGCAGTCTGGCAGAGTGTAAATCTTCTGGACTCCAATTTTGACATGATCTAATTCTAATTGAGTCTTGTTTTGTAACATAGCAGATACTAAAAATGTTTGCGCTGTTCAGTTGAGTGACAAGGGAGGCAAGGATTGCTACCTACAAACGAATCTTGAGCATATCTGCTATATTCACAGGAGAGACTTTAAAGTATACACTGACTTTTAAAGAATTTGGTGAGCTGTTTTGATATGTGGCAGAAATTCTGGGCCGTTTATGAGAGAAAATTTTAGAAACTTCACCTTTCAACTTTTGCATGTGAATCAGTTCTGGAAAAAGATAGTACTCAGAGATGTTAGAGAAGACCAGGCTTGATACTCACCTACCTCACATGGTAGAGAAGAAATTCACATAAGAGAACTATGGTAGAGGTGGGAGCATTATAGGGACAAGCTGTGAGTTCCTGTAAAAAATGAGTGTGAAAACCTAATAGTTTGTCATGAAATCCCTGAAATTCTTTATCCATGGAAATCTGCAGTTAGTGCTGTAGAGATCCTAGTGATATTGATGGTCCTAAGGAACCCTTAGAAGTATGTTCAAATGGAATAAATCCTTAGACGTATGGTGGTCTTCCAAACCATGCCAAGACATATGATTTGAAAATGAGGTGTGTAAATAGATTGTGCTGTTAAATTAGAATCAAATTTTCACTTCGGAAAAAGTTCATGGTTACAGTCTTATTTTTCTAGGCTTGTTGATCTCGGAGGCTTAAAACCTTTTGTGACAACTGCGCATACGATATAGATAGGTTTAGTAACTCAGGACCTTGCCTGTATGTGCAGTGCCCTTATCCCTTAGGGGGATACCTCATGGGTTAAGAACACTGCCGAATGGTTATAACCTAGAGTAGCAAAAACCTACTGCTGCTAGTGTGATTTGGGGTGGTTCAGCCTCCCCAGCGCTGCAGGAGATGTGCAGGCTCGGAGGCAGAGGTGGAAGAGCGGTGCCTGTGCCGACACGGAAGTACTGACTGGGTGGTGTCCCGACTCTCCCTGCCCTCTGCTCCCTTGGGGTGAGATTAAGCAGGGTGGAGCGGTGGCCTGAAACCTGAAACACTCTCACAAAGTGATCCCATGAGAACATAGAACAGCGAGAAAGGTACCCAAGAGATTGCTTTCAGGTGTGGCATCTCCTGAAATGCTCGAGTTTAATCCACAAAATTGTTGTGAAAATTCTTATCAATTCAGGAGCCAAAACAAACAAGCAAACAACCAAAAAAAAAAAGGTGTATTTGGGTATGAAGCTGTAGAAAATAAGAATCATTCTTGCAAGCTCATGCTTGCCAGCACTGTTTCCAGTGTGCATAGGGAAGAGTCTGACGTTTGTGAGGCAATGCAACTTCCTTAAAGTTCAGTAAGAAAGAAAGAAATTTGTTCCTTTCCCATTCCGTAGAAAGGTGCAAAGTCCAGATGCGGACCCAAATGACTCTACAGTTCCAGAGGGATACACTTTTTTTTTTTTTTTTTAAACAGCATTGGTGCTGCTGTTAGAAATTATTTGGCAATTCACATACTTAGTTGGCTAAGTGATGTTTGCCTGTTATACTTGTATTTTGAAAGAAAGATAGCTCTCAGGTTTTAGCTTGGAGAGGTGTAACTAAAAGTCAGAAAGAAGTGTGACATACCTGAAATTTCCAATAGCATAATACAGGAGTGGACTAATTTATTTATAGTGTTTATATTAATAAGATCCTGGTAAAATCACCTTAGTCTTGTAATCCAATGTTGCTTTTACTCTGCATAGTATTAAGTCCACTTTTAAAAGGCTGTGTTTATTCATATACTAGTGATAACACAGGAAGAGCACATGGAAATACTATAACTATTGGAGAAAATGCTCTCATGAGAAGAAAAACAGATGCAAAGCTATAACCTTGCACCTGGAAATCTTTCACACGGCAGTTCTGCGCATTCCCAGCCACCCCGTAAGGACAGAAACTACACAAGCAGCTGATAATGTGATTGTGAGGAATGTGTTGACCATGGTGATGACAAGGTGATACATTCACCCTAGAGAGCATGCGTGCACCTGCAAAATATTAGACCATGCTTTTTTTAACTAGGAAGTCATTTTAGAAATATTTCAGAGTAAGCTCTAAGATGGAAGGAGAGGGCAGTTAAAAGAGACTGTGAAGAGGTAAAGGACAGACATTTGGGGAGAAGCAGAGTGCTTTCAGAACAATTTATTACAGAGCTTTAGCAGCTTATTCCTGTCTCATTAAGAGCGGACCTCATTCCCCATTTCTTATGCAGGCAAACCTCTATTAATGTGACTGATTAACCAGGAGAGAAAGCCTAATAAACCAGGAGAGAAAGCTCCTAACCTTTATGAAAAATGCATATTTTACCATGTAAATAATGATATATACTTCAGAAAGTTTAAATGAAAGCTTCTAGAAAGGTAATTTCATTGCACTGATTGTGTATTTGTGATTCATGTTTTACGTTAACACATGAAGTGGTATAGAAAGCAGTACAAGAATGAAGAGCATCAAAACCGAAATTCCTGTTCATTTGGTATCGTCTGGGCTTTCTGACTTCATGACTGTTAACTTCACTGCTGAGCAATAAGTAATGTTTATAATCACGTTTAAAGAAAACTCTGTGTATTACCATTTCCAAATTATCCTCTCCATTTTGTCATTCTCCAGGGGCATCAAAGGAATAGGTAGTGCTTGTGCTTGTCTTGCTGGTACTGTTGTTTGAAGTAGCTTTAAGGAAAACCTGCCAAAACTTCAGTAGTTTTGTCGGGGACAAATGGATCAGCCTGTTTGGTAGGGAAGATTCTTCCCAGTTATGTTGCTGTTGTGTCTGGCAGATGCTGAAATGTGTTGGTCAGTTTACCTCCTTGGACATTTTGTTGAAACTTGGTAATGTGTAATCTTCTGCAAAGGCTGATAAAAGGAATATAATACTATCTGTATAAAACAGGGAGTGTGTTTTGTGCCTGCTTGTGAACAGATGCTAGCTGACATGTTTAAGCCAGAAACTATGATATTGATGATAAGACTTCCTGGGAAAAACACTTCTGTAAGTATTTGAGGAAAGCAGTTCTGAGCTTAAAATGTCCTCACAGTCAGTTGGCCAAGGACTGATCTGGCCTGCCACCAGCACCAAGTAGATGCTTCACTGGCAACACCTGAAAGTAAAGGCAAGTGCTGAACAGAGAGCTTGCTGCTACAGCAAACAGCCATAAGGAGCCCAGAGCCAGGTTTTAGAGTGGGAAGGAAGTCAGAGGATACCAGAAGGTGGAAACAGTAGAACACCTGGACGTAGAATATATTTTTAGAGATGGTGATAGATTAAGTCTTCTTAATCTTTCTGCTGGAAGCAACCTTAGGAAGAGATAAATGCCAGCTAAACTAAATAATGTTTTGGAGGACTGTCCAGTATTACTCTGCCAGTGCAGTTGAGGAAATCAATATTAAATATATTCAAGAATACATTATGCTCAGCTATACTGACCTCATTAAACATAGCACTAATAAAATGGCTGCAGTGCAAACCGTATTGGGACAATTTGGATTCTAGTCTGCTGAAGCTTCCTCGCGTGGCAAAGATGTTAAGTAGCTTCTTCGGGATGAAGTTGGGTGAGGTTTATCTGAGATTCTCCAACTGATTAGCCAGAAGTTCATCTGCTGTAAGGTGAAGAAAGTGAAAATAACCTAACAGAAGGCTGGTTTGCCCAGAAACTTGGTAAATGTCAGACTTAGCCCTCAGAAATGTGTTCAGATGGGACTGGTCACACATCAAAATACTGGAGGGGAATGATGCCCCAGGACACTTGGTGCCACTGCTGCTTGCTGCACAGCTGATAAGGCGGCCGCCCATGGCTCAGGGAAATAACTGGACTCTGTGTTTAAAATAGGGAAACAGAAAGGGAAGTGTAAGGGCTGGTAGAGCTAATGAAATCAAGAAGCATGCTTTTTGGACTCAATACTTGATTCTCATCAGTATTCATTTAAAAGTGTGCCAAGGAGATGTAGATGATCATTAGAAATATGATAGTGTTGTTGTTGGGGGGTGTAACGGTTGCAAGTATGACAAAGCAAAGGAATTGGGCACTAGGACTGAAAGAAATTCCTTCATGGATGCGTTCTAATTCCAGTGACAAAAGATTGAGACTAGAGACTTTAAAGGAGGATATTTTGCTTTAAGAACTGTGTTTAACATCCAAAAAAGTCTGTTAAGTCACATGTCACTTCTGACTACCTTTTACCATTCTATCTGCATCAGGACCCAGCTGTGATTGAGAATCTGGTTTGCTTTACCCCAGTTAATTAGGCATATGCTACTTTCACACTAGCAACACTTTCACACATCCTGTTGTTTTCTGTGTTCTTTAGCTTTTTTTAAATGATGCTTGAAGCTGAGGCATCTGAAAAAGCCAGTTTGCCTGCCTGGGAAGGGATGTGCCCCAGAAGAACAAGCAAGTGGTCATCTGCCAGGCTTCTGTAGAGTCAAAGGAAATCATCCTGTTGAAGAAACCTTGATCTCTGAGTGAGGAATTCAACTCTTGGTTGTTCTCGTTGCATAGAGAGGGACCTGTTACATTTCTTGCCTTACATAGGGCACCTTCATTTGGCAGGGCTCTGTGTTCTTTGTTGTGTAAATATGATTTGAATAATATTCCAGTCTGGTTTTGTAATCATCTATCTAATGAAACAGATTTGACACACACATGTGATGGTAAATTAAACTGATTGCATACAACTTGTTTCTTTAGGGAATGAGACTATGAGTACATAATCTCTGTGCCCGTGTCTCCCCTAACAGCCTCTGAACCAAGTGATTAATTTCAGCCAAAGCTGACTATTATATAGAGATCAATCTTAAAGATACTCCATTTCTAAGAGTTTCATGAAATCCAATCTATCTTCATAGCTGCCTACGTACTAGTGCGTTCATTAGAAAAGGTGGTAGTGTCAGTTCAACTCTCATTAGTTATCAGATAATCTGTAGGTGGCAGCAGTGCTGTGAGCACTGGTGAGTCCTGTTGGATGTGTGCTTTTACAGGCATGGAAGAACCCAGTTGTGAGTGCCAAAGCTGTAGGAAATCAGTCTTTTCCCTTCTGCAGTCTACATTTTAAACCAGTTTTACTTGAGCCGCTTTTATAAAGAAGCCATAAAGTTGATTAATAGTTCATAATGAAGCTGTTGGCACTTAATATGCTATTCACTTCTACAGACTACTTAATAAAGATACTTGAAAGCTTAAAAGTAAATGTTAAATTCATTTTTTGATATGTATAGTATTTGAATACTAGACCCTGTCTAAATGAATCGATTAGTATCGATCCATCTATTGCATTCCAAATAGGTATTCAAGGGGTAATCTTGTTAAAGACTAAATAGTCCATTAACTAGTTAGTATGACTCGAAGTGACAGAGGACAAAATCTTAGTATGAGAGTAGGGAATAACCTTGTGATTACACTGGGACTGGTAAAAGGGGATAGGCAAAAGGATCTTAATCCAAAAGGCAAATGAGTTTTAGCTGGGTCTCCAGGTGAGAGATGAGATCCAGCAAGCAGTTTTGCTTCAATAGTGCAAGAGGGATGAAAGAATTGGATCTATCTCAGCCTTCTGCATCATTGAAAGATAAAGTATCTTGAGCTGAAGCTTTTTTATTCCTGGTTTTGGCTTTTTTTTTTTTAATGAATAATGTGGCAAAGAATTTTGGCAAACGATAGAATAAATGACATGTGTAATTCCTAAAAATGACCATTATCTGCTTTCAAGGAAGTATTGACAACTTTAATGTATTCAAGTACTTTCTAGGGGTCATCTAAAAGATAATGACTGGATGGAAAATATTAGGATGCAAGCAGTGGTTTAAAAGTATACAACTGCATGTTGTACTGAAAGTTTTTAAAAACTAGATCTGTTTGTTAGCTGTAGGTTTCTTCAGTCTCACTTCTGGAAAACCTACATTTCCATTTTGACTGCTGCATGTACGGTACTGTGAGCTTAAGCAGGTATCTGTAAGCAGGGGACCCCAGATCCTCAAGGACTCTTTTTCTCCTTTTTATTTCCCTTAATGAATGGAAAGATATCAAATAAGAACAAGAGTGGTGCATATTTTAAATGTACTGTTTACAAAGTTGGAATATTTCTGTGTAAGAAATGAATACATTCTGTTATAATATTAGTTAAAAATGCGATACACATATGGATAAAGTCTAAATACTAATAAACACCTTAATCTCTCATTGTATTAATTTATGTGGACCTCAGATTGTATTTATAATGTAT
Organism: Tinamus guttatus; assembly: GCF_059628265.1. Taxonomy (NCBI): domain Eukaryota; kingdom Metazoa; phylum Chordata; class Aves; order Tinamiformes; family Tinamidae; genus Tinamus; species Tinamus guttatus. The sequence continues at coordinate 1,045,676 of NW_028288822.1, read as the reverse complement.
TCAGGTACCCAAAGACCCATGGAAAGAATGCTTTGTGAAACAATGGCACTTGATCCTTGTTAAAATACTCTTTCAGTCTCTGGAGTTACTTCATCTCTCTTTGTAAAAACAGTACTTTGAACAATGCTAATGCTTACTGGATTTAGTGTGTGACCATCTGCTAAAGAGAACAAGCCCTAGGATGAGCAACTCTTCACTCCTGGGAAGAAAAGTGTCCTGGGATCTATCTGTGAATGCAAAGAAGGACTTAAAAATACTCATTTAGTTCTCCTGATAGTGGAGATCATGGTTGTCTGCATTTGGCTTCTGCAGACAGAGCAGAAGTCTTTGCTCGCTCACAGCTTACTCCTGCTTTCAATTGCTCAATCAATGCTGCGGTAGAATATGGACGAGGACTCGTACATAAAAGATCTATCACTAAATTTCTGACTTCCCAGGATTTCATTTCCTACAAACCTTAAAATGTTACCTCAGAGCTAGAACAACAGATTAAATAGCTTTTCAACTTGCATGAATGGCAGCTGAGGCTGGCTACTGTCACGTTTTGTGTGAGCGTTTTCTCCTGTTTTGTTTCACTTATTCCTAACTTGCTCTGCCATGTTCTGTTTACAATTTACCAGTGCCAGACTGATCCATTTATCCATAGGGACAGAACTGGAAATATTTCAGTGAAAATAAAACTCTTCAAGTAGATCAGAAAAAAAAATTAATTGTCTTTTGGGTTATAACATCACAAGCTGCTTTGCAGCAACTTGATTTCAGCGCACCCCCCATGGCGCCGCCGCTCCTTGTGCGCGGGAGGGTGGCAGGGAGGAGGGGGCGGCCTCTTTCCTGTTGTGGCACCGACAGAACTAGAGGAAACAGCCGCAAACTGAAGCACCAAAAGTTCCGCAGGAACAAAAGGAAATATTTATTAGCAGTGAGGGTGACAGAGCCCTGGAACAGGCTGCCCAGAGAGGTTGTGAAGTCTCCTTCTTTGGAGATCTTCAAGGTCCGCTTGGACGCAGTCCTGTGCCACGTGCTCTAGGTGACCCTGCGTGTGCAGGGGGGTTGGACTAGGTGACCTCTAGAGGTCTCTTCCAACCTTAAGTATTCTATGACGTCTAATTTCCTGTGTGCCATTTATGCAAGTTTTAAAAACAATTGGTTTTGTAACCCTTGCATTTGTCAAGGTTTCTTGCTTGTGGAACTCCTGGAGCTCTGGTTTAATGGTGTGTAATTCTGTATTTTTGAAGAAATGCCTGGACAAGCCAATTTGGGTTTACAGACTTCTTCGTTAGTAAATCATCCTGGTGAGAGGTATTTCTGCACTGGTTCTCACGGTACAGTGAAGCACATTCTCACTCCAGTGTTGGAGAGTCTGTTTCTTAGGATATTGATCAGCAAGGCTTTCCAAGCAGTAAGAACAGACTAAAATACTTAATGTGTTGGAGTATTTTGTAAGAGAGACCAAATATTGGAAAACCATTTTTAAAAACTGCAAGTGCCTTGCAGATGTATGCAGATGTACTTTATTTCTAAATTCTTATTCGTCCAGCTTTCATTTCTGTAGTCCAAATCTTCTGAATTTCAGATTGTAACCTTTCAACAGATCTGCATAAAATGTATAGGTAGGGATGTGGAATGAAGCATGTGGAGCGCTTCGTTTTGGAGCCTCTGTTCTTGGAGGAGCTTGCTCCAAGGGAGCTCAGCTTTGCTTGTCTGTTACACACAGCCACTTGGAGCATCAAGATTTATGTGGCTGAGGACTTGCTCTGAATAGGCAGAATTTATGTAGACTACAGAATTTATGCAGCTCTGGTTAGTCCTGCACAAAGGCTTTGCCTAAGATTAAATGTTGTCCTTTTTTTGTGATTGGCAGCTAGCAGAAAGCCTCTGCAGGAGCAGAGGATTGTGTATAAAATACTGTATGAATATTGTACAAACTAGCACAGGCCAGTTAAAATGCAAGTTAAATGTGTCCCATTTCTTGTGGCATTGGTGGCTAGGATTCCTAACAGTGAACCTGTCATCATTCCTTGTGCCTTGGTAAGTGTGTTGGACATGCACAGGAACAACAGTACCAGAAGACAGTGGTACTCTCCAGAAACCTCTCTAGATGAGAGGGGCTGCAGTTCATCTCTTGGGCAAAAAAAAAAAAAAAAAAAGATTTTGAGCCTGTGTGAATGTCTGAATTGCTAGACTTTTCAGTACAAAGGTATTTCTCCTGCTACAGTTCAGTGAATTTAATTCTTTCCTGCACAGAAAGCTTAAATATTCCTTTTCAGGTTAAATGTTGTGCCTTGCCCTATAGTACTATCCTTTTTTTTTCCCCAAAACTAAATTAAAAAAAAAGGTGCTTCTCACAATGGATGTCAATGACACTCTCTGCTGTTGTTCTTGGAGGTTGGCAGACTGTGCTAATAATAATTTCCTTCAATTAAAGCCTCATTATTTAAAGCAGGACGCCTTGCGACTAGACTGATAAGTTGGTGACTTGCAGCAGCTACCACTGCATTAGATGAAAGTGATTTGCGCATGCACTTCTGATCATCAAACCATTTCCTTACTGAAGTATCTAGTTGTGGGAGCTCCTTTGCCAGCCAGGTCTTCAGGTCTCTTGGAAACCAAAACACGTAGTCAGACATTTATGTCCACATTTAGTCATCTAAATGTAAGTTTAGATAGATACCACAGGTTGAATTGCTGTCTTTGCTTTTGAAGCCTGAGCCCTAAAGCTGCCTGCAGTGCTGCCAGCGTTTTAAGGTAGTGAGGCTTAAGGTAGTTTCTGTCAACACCACAGGTAACACTGCCTGGTCAGGTAATCGCTATGCATGAAAACTCAGTGAAGATCTTGTGTTCATGTATATGGGTAAGGCCATAGATTTTGGTGAAGCTTTCTGATGTAACAGTAACCAATTTGAAAAAGGAAGTGCCACTGCACCATAACTCTGCCACAGAATGAGCAGTGTCTTGAAAGGACTGATGAAAGGACTATTAGACCCTGCTAAAATACTCTATTAAGTGGGCATGTATTAAGGACTTGCCAAAGAATGGGTCCTTACTACTTCTAGTAAAGTTCTGTTTTACTCTTGAAGTAAAACCAGTATCCGAGTAATATGTAGGTATAGGTACTATTAGATTTATGTTCAAGAGTCCCAAGTTTTAAGTAGAGTTTAACTATTTGCCACCAAAAACTTAGTTGCAAAATATAGCTCAAGTGCTCTGCAAAATCTTTGTGTACAGACTCATAAGAGAGCTTTTGACTTTGTTATTGTTCAGAACAAGCAGGTGAATATTGTGTTTGAGCCAATGACTCTCTTGTGAGCCGCTTACCTTGTTCCAGGCGTGCAGGGTTTGGGATGTCTGTGCAGCTAGTGCTGGCTGTCAGCTGAAGATACAAGGGCTGTGTCTGGACTGACGAGGGTTTGGCTCAATGTGGTGACTTTGAGGGAAGGCCTAGGGTATCTTAGCTATATTAGACCCTCAGGGTGAGATTACTGTGCTCTCAAGCATAATTTTTAAAAGGGAACTTGTGAGATGAATTTGCACAGAATAATAGAGGATGCAGTTTTTAGGTTTCTCTCATAGCCAGTTACTATCTCATACAATTTTCTCACTTGCTGCTACTAGAACAACTTCCTCCTCCTGGTTTTCAGGCAAGTGGCTGTAACAGGGACTTTGTCAAAGTGTGCTAAAAAATTGTTCAGTGCTTCTTGTTGTCATTTGATTTGGTGGATATTCTGCAAGCACTTGGAAGATTTGGTGTGACTTTGTAGGATCAGCTAGATCTGCACCTAAATGTCAGTGCCAAGTCCAGTGGACTTGGCAAATCAATTGAATTTTGTTCATAGATTAAAAAGTGGAGTCCTTGAGAAGCAAGTGACAACGACATCCTTTGTGCAAGTTATAAATATGGTCTACCTAAGTATTTATAAAATAAACAAATGTAAGTTCCTATCAAAATGATCATGGTATTTCCTTCTAAAGTTCTTCAAGGAAGTTTACAATGCAAAGGCTTAAAACTATGGATTCTATTTTGGACTTGGATCTCAAGCTTTTTCTGATGCTTGTGATGGTCTCTTCTTCTCTTTCTTCTTTTCATCCTTTCTGTACTTTTAGTACATTCCCTCCCCTCCAAAAGCAAAGGAGTTTAGGACTCGGGTAGCCTCTCCTGACCTTATGGCTGATGGGGGTACACCTGTTGATGAAGTATTTTTGTTTGTGCGTGTGAGGTTAGTTTAGCTGGTGTTTGTTCAATCAGCAGGCCATCTTTTTTTTCTGAAGGGACCTCTGCAGTGCCTGAGGTTTATGGCAATGTGTACATTCAATATGTATCAATGTTACCATGCAAGCTCACTGCATCTCTGTCAGAGGAAGAACAGAGTTTCTCAGAACAAGCCTACAGTATTATCTTTGAGCATATGTTCTCTATTAAGGGAGATGAGGAAAGTCGCTTAGCTTTCCTTCCATTTGGAGGTTAAAATGGAAGGCTTGTCTAAAAACAGATTGTAGTAAATTGGGGTTTTATTTGAACAGTATGTCAACATTATTAACTTGAAAATATATACTAAATTGATAGGTTTCCTCTAATTACTCCATCTTGAAAGCTGTTCTCAACAAACAAGCAAACAGTTCAAAAGTGATTTAATCTGCCTGGAAATGCTGAATGCAGAGGAAGGCATACAGTACCACTTTCCTAAATAAGACTTTTGTTACAAAGAGTGCTAAGCTATGTACAATATATTTGGCCCATTCTACTTCATCCTGTTCAAAAATGCTAAATAATTTAGAAAATACTTTGTGTCCAGATTCTGAGATTATTGGCCTATGCTTTGCTCATGGAAAGCTCCTTATTTATTTATTTATTTCCTAAGTATGACCAGTTTGACACAAATATGTGACTGATCATGGAGCAGTATTGCTTCAGTATCACTTGACTTCACTGACAGATGTTTAAGACAGCTATATGAATGCTTCATGTGTGAACTATTTCTTATAAGTAGCTATGAGACTTCCTTGCCTTTGGAAGCTATTCTGAAGATTTTAATGATGTTGTAAATGCCAAGAAAGCTAATTTGCTTTAGCATTCAACATAATCACAGACATTTCAGTAGCACTCACTCAGCACTACTTATGTAGGTGTTACCCTTTCTGACCAAAGAGCCAAAATTAGGGGGTCTTCTAGATTGCCCTATTCAGGAGGAGAAATTGGGGATTTCTAGGGAAACTGAGCTGCTTTTGGCACAGTTAATGAGAAACATGTGCCAAGCCTGACTTTTTTCAGCACTGCACATAAGCAGAAATAATTTCAGTTTGGAGCTTTAAGCTTCTTCCTGTAAATACTCTACCTTGAGAATCTGCTTGTTCTTCATCACAACAGGTCAGTGATTCAGGCCTGGGTTTCTTCTTGCTGTGGTTGTGAGCTTCTGCCCTTGCAAGTGAAATTATTGGGGCAGAGTCGCATCTAGTCCAAAACTCAATCACAGAGCTCATCTACCTCTCTCTGAGGAGGAAGGGAGTAACTCTAAGAGCAGCCATCTCCCTCATGTAATAATTGGTGATTCGAATGTTTATCATTTCAACTCTGAGTGTGGAAGAAATATAAAATATGTGAAATATTTTTATATTTCTGACTAATCATTTTACCACCCTTTCCAGTAACTATATTGAGAATGATCAACAGCCAGAAGTGGTGCTTTCTGACAAAACGAGAGAAGAATGTTATCTAACAGTCAACCACTAGCTGCCTGGTAAAGGAACCAGAAAAAAGATAACTTTATTGTTGTATCAATTCATTTGTGCATGGCAGTGACTTTTAGGTGAGTTGTCTATGTACATACGCAAAGAAGTCGAGTGACAGTGCTACGTGTATTAGTGGTTCGCTGCATCAAGTGTAGACAATTCCTTCAGTAAAAGACTCTGTATTATGTTTTCCTTGCAGCTCATTGCTCTGCAGAATGCACATTACCAGTAACATTTATTATTACAGCTGAAGGTGTGGGAGTTTTGAGAAGAAATATTGCTTCCTATACTGTCCAGCTACCAGAAGATGTTCTGCTTCCTTGTCTGTCTGCACGCTCGGCCTTTGCCAGCCAGCGGCAGTGGCTGAATCCCTGGGCCTAGCTGCCCTCATGCTTCCTTTCAGATCTCGTCGTGGGGCTCTCTTCTTTGGGTTATGCCTTTCTTAATCCTTCCCCTTAAACAAAAGCAAAGCCTGATACCATCCAATTGCCATTTCCCCATTAAATTTAATTTTCTACTTTCCATCTATTCTACAGCATATAGTTATTTTTATATGTACAACCTTTATGCAGACAAGTGTGTTCAAGTGTGTAGTTTGCTGTATTAATACACATTATTTCCAAAATTATACTAAGGAATGTAACATTCTTAAATACTATGGAAAACGCTTTTTTACTAGGCAAGTTTTGCAGTTTATCGCTGCCCTTATAAATTGGGTGGTTTATCACAGAGAAATTTGGGACGCTATTTTAGAACTTAGTTTTCTTGTTTTTTTTTTTTAAGGAAAAGTTCCTTGGTCACTGGAAGACTTTCCTAGGGCTTATCTAGTAGAACCACTGCCTTTGTGGATCTGGTTCTAGCCTTTTTGATTATGCTTGATAACACGCTTAGGGTGTCCCACTGTTGAACAGGAACCTCTTTAAAAGCAGTAGCTGTGCAAACTTTTACAGAAAAAAATCTTCAAATTATTCAAAATTCAAAAATACCTGTGTTTTTGTTCTAATATTTGGAAGAGAAACAAGTATGGTCAGAAATCCTGAGAGTCTGCAATCCTAACGTGACTGCGACCACTGCGACCTGAGAGGTGGTAGGTAAATTTACGTACACCAAGGGGCCAAGTAAGCGACGGCTGCAGGCAGCACCGCGAGCGCAGGGGAGCCGGAGCAGGCAGAATTCTGCGCACGCGGCGGCGCGCGACGCATGGGTGCTGCGGGGAGCGCCGAAGGGCCCGGAGATGCTGCAGCGGGGCTTGCCGGGCGAGGCAGGGCGTCCAGGGCCGGCCTGCCGTCCTCAGCCAAGTTTACCCGCGTGTTTACTGCCTAGGCAACAGGGCTGCTGCTGGAGGCCATTTGATTAAAAGCTTTCCTCCTGCAATTCCTAGTATTAGGATAAGTTGTAGAGCGTTGTTTACACGACTCCTTGTGTTTCATGTCATGCATCCTCATCTGCAGATGGTTTTCATCGTTTATTGCTAATAGTGAGTATCTGTTAGTTTTCTACACATTCTTTGTGGCATTTTGTATGTTTAAATGGTACAAATGTAGAATGGGAATAATTATGTAGTTTAACGAAGGGAAATGGAACTCTCTTGGGGTGCCTTTTTTTTTCCCCCCACTGCTTAAACAATGGCTTTTTTGGCAGTTTAGAGAAAGAGAAAAAAAAAGAAAGGCAGAAAGCTTTCACCAGATAAACCTTTCTCCTTGCATTTCTGGAGTAAGAATGCAAGCAGATGATATATGTCAATTCACGTGAGGGATGGCAAAAAGACAGCAAATACTCAGTGCTGGGTAGAACTAGCTTGCTGGAGGGAATGTAAAGCACAAAGATAAAATGAAAGTGCTTTAACAATAATCCTACTCCTCAAGCCCTATCTACATAAAAAGGATTTCTTAATCGAGTATTTCAAAGGTTGAAGGCACAGAGACTCAGAGTTTCAGCTGTTTTAAGCGACTGTAACTCTACCAGCGATTGAGTGAATGCCTGTGTATGCCATTAGCTATTCTAAGTTACTTGCAGATCTGGGCAGGAGTAACAGGGGAAGGATAAAGAAGATAAATTTTAAAGAATATAAGAAAATCCTGATTTTGTTTTCCTCCTCCCCTTATTTGGAAAAGATCTGTAGGTCAGTAGTGAGAATGAGCATTAGCTGGAAAGCTTCATTTAGGCAGGGGTTCTGAGGGCCAGTTTCCTGCAGAATAGGAAGGAACCTTGAAAACTTAGTGCCCTTAAAGTAGAGGGGATGATTGCTAGTTCATTTGTGGTTTGATGCAAGCTTCACTTACATTACAATATTAATCAAAATAAAAATACCTCTTCTTCAAAAGGCTGAAATGAATGTTCCACATTTCTATAATTTCTCCTACCCAGTATGCTTCCACGAAGCAGTCTTTTGGCAAAACCAACACAATGTTGTGCAGTACTTTTATTATTCTTAGTCTTTTGACAGAAAATGGCATTGCTGGGGGAGTTGGGGGGATGCTGTGCTGCCCTGCTTCCCATGCTGTCCTCCAAGTCTAATAGGAACTGCTTCTGTCTTAAATCAGGTGGTTTTGGCCAAGGACTTCACAGCTGTTCTCCTTCTTCTGTTGTGTGCAGAATCATTTGTGAAAGGTTATAACTTCATGCAATAAAGGAAGAGCCCCTAAACCCTGAAGAAAGATAAAAGAGGACAAGGTTCTGATATTGCTATTTTGAATGAATGCACTTGTGCTTCTCACTGTAATAAATCTCAAAGAAGAGCAATTCAAAATCTAATTGTTTAAATTCCTGACTTCAAAAAGAAAATTTGTATGTCTCTTGCAAAGCCAGCTTTGCTGCAGAACAGCTGAACTGTCCCTCTGAACTGTTTCTGGAATTCTTGAGAATTTTATTCCAAATTGTGAACTTTCTTTTCTCAGGGGTTTAAAAAGAAACAACTTGGTAGATGAGCAAACAAATGGCACATCTAGCATGAATTCATAGAGATCAGTGAGCCGTAAGTTAATGGGCTGCCATTCTTCCAGATATATAGTACTCCCAAGATGAGCTACAATTTAAAAACACAATCTGATTTTTCATAAATGGCACTGCACTGTGTGTAGCTGGAAAGACTGTGTTGCACTGTGGGATTAGTATTTAGGATTTGCTTAGATTTTGGTGATTTTAAAGCCACTCGGTTGCCTTCATTACCTCTTTCCTTATTCAGTTACTGATTGCTTCCTTAGCAGCAGCAGGGGCAAAACAATAGAGACTCCATCCCTTTTGCTGGTGCCAGTAGTAATCTATTCTGTCTATAGTATTTCAGGTGCTTTACTGTTGCAATTCATGTGTTATAGTAAAAATCTCTTATAGTAAGTGAGAGGCTAAGGATCTGACTTGCTTTTATTGTTAGTCCCTACCTGGGCACAGGGAGGAGGTTGAGGAAAAGGGTTTACATGTCTCTGCAGTCATGCAGGGGCATATAAAGTGCTGGCAGTTGCAACAGATGTCTGACACCTGCTAACCCTGTGCTTAGAAAGCCAGCAGCAGTAGAGTTTGATCACACTTTAATTTCATTTTTAGACAATCTCAGTTTGGGGAGGTTATTTAGGAAGTGAATGATTAATCAAACTGATTGTCCTGTCTTCATTGCAAAAAGAATGTCTCCAGCATCTAGACTTGTGACATGGCAAAAAAATGTATTGTGTCAATGTAAATACTATGTGGATGCTGTAGGTATGTTTTCATACATATGTACCCACATATTTTTTTCCCAGAAGAGTGAAGTATTTCGTTCTAGAACACTTTTTGGTTTTAAAAAAGTTTGTTTGAAAGTTGAATAGAAAACACCCTGCTTTGAATGGAACAGGAGAAGGTATCATTATTGTATTACTTGCTATTCGCAGAACAAGTAAATGTGGTGCTGAAGGGAAAGAGCAAAATGGACTGGAATAAACATGGCTGGAACTAAGAGAGTAACATAGAAAGGTGAAGGGAAGCATTTGTGGTGTGAAATGATCTGTCAAGGATACAACATCTAATCTTGAAGACATTTTTCATACAGTTACATGTTTCTGGTGTTTTCTTCTGTCTTTCAGACTGTTCTTAATTCATCATGGTGAAGTTTCTTGTTAGATGGAATGACTTTTAATTACTGCTTGTCTTTTGTGCAAGCAGGCTGATGCACTGCAAAAGCAGACCAGGCTCATTCAATTTAGCGGGCCTGCCATGTGACCAGCTGCCCAAAGTTGCACTGTGGAGTCAGAGAAAAGCTTCTAATCAGTTTAGAGAGGTATATAGCTGGGCAGAGTGAATACGGTGTTTCAGTTTTAACTTTTAGATGGTGATTTGAAGGACAGAGAAGATTCATGTGAAAGGCACTGATTTTGTTCCTTTCTTCCAAAGGAGTTGAGTTTAACACTGTTGAAGGATTTTCTGTGAGATGTTCATGCAGCTCTAGTGGTGACAGTATCTTGGCTTCAGTTCTGAATTTTGTTCTAAATTTAGGATTCCTCTTTGCCTCTCTCTTGGAAATGTAGTTGCTCCCTTCCCTGCTTCATATCAATAACAGTCTGTTTCCTTGTTACCATTATTTCTATCCTCGATACTTGCCCAGTATGTGAATCTCTTTATATCTTCTGTGACTATCACCATGTTGTGGACATATATAATTTTTGCTCTCACCAAAGCAATCTGCAACAGATGAATAGATGTTGACAGCCCTGGGCAGCCACAGAAAAGTTGTATCACAACAGACTTGGTTCTAAATTAGAGAAATGTTGTTAGGCGTCCTACCACATTTCCAAAACTGTTGTGTTTGAGTCATCCATGTTTCCTATATCTCTCTTTTTTTTTTTTTTTTTTTTTTGCGCAAAGGGTGAACAGAAAATAAACAGAAACTTGGCAGGAGGCCATTCCTTAAGGTCAGATTATTATTATTATTTTTTAATTTCTCTCTTCATCAAGTCTTTTATTAACATGTTGCTACAGATGTGTATGTAGCTGCATCAGCACTGCTAGCAATCGTGTTGTGTGAAATGGTTTGTCTGCCATGAAGAATCACAAAGAGGCAGCAAACAGCAAGACAACAGACTAGCCAGAGTGTCTACAGATGTTTTTAATCTGATCCCCTGTTATTTATACAGTGTCATAGGTATGCATGGTGTTTTGTAGATATATAAAACGTGAGAGCTTCCTGTCCCAAGAGCCTTACAACATGTAAGATTGTGTATTAAGGCCTGCAAGATTTCTGGTCATATTCAGTGCCCAGTGCTGTGTAGTTTACAGCAAGTGTGATATAGAACATACCTACTTCTCGTTAGCTATACATGGAAGGGAGAGAAACATGTTTAAACGACATACAGGGAATAGTCAGAAACAGAACAGCTAATGCATCTTCAGGATCTTGAGTGCTGATTTAAACCTATTCCTGCTTAGCAAGATCAGTGGTCTTATTTAGGCTGAGCTCATGTTTATTGACCAAGAGGACTTTTGGGGGTTATAAGCCTGCATAATCCCAGTGAAGAGAGGCTATATGTTTGTCTGTGGTTAGTAAACTGCACTGCACAGTGGTGTGTAGGCAGCAGTCTGGATATTTCACTTCACATTTTGTATAAGTCATTCCTTATAACCTTGATTAGTCTAGAGGAACATGGATCCTTATAAGTAACAGGCACAGATGGGGTTTGGATGCATTTTTACTAGAGCCACAATATTTAAGAATAATCAAGGAGATATTAAGATGCCTAGTTCAGCTCTTGCACTAATGGAGTAGACTCCAGATTGCCGATGCGGTGCCAGTTAGTACTGGTTTTGGTGCATAATTTCATATCTGAGCATAAAAGCAAGTTACCAGGGAGAGCTGAGTTGCTTTCTGCCTACTGCAAGGCCATTTGTGAAGAGGATGCCTGCTCACCCTTGAACTTATGAAGCACTGATCCAGCAGTAAGAAGTAGCTGTGCTGTACCTGTGCTGGCAATAGCAGAGAATCTAATCTTACAGCACCAAGTTCTCATAAGCACTAAATTATCTGAATATTTGTAGCAAATCAAAAGAAGCTCTTCTCCGCTCAGCTCCAATTTCTTAACATGTGCATGGAAATCACAAGCTTTAGAGATAATACTTTAAAAGACTTTGAAGTGACCACTGGATAATGTCCATAAAAGTTCAAAATTATTATGGTATTGAGTGGATCAAACTCTTCCATGCCTGAGAGCACCTGAATGTTTCTAAATTAACGAGATTTTTTATTTCTTTTTAATAGAATGAGTACTCTTTTCTTTCAGTGTATGGTCTGAGCCTGAATTTCCTAAAGCATGCTCAGGAAAGCTCTCCTTTTAGAGAATTCCAACATATGAACTGGGTCATCTTTTGGTAAATTTAGGTGCTGTAACAGACCTTGGAATGTGCAAAGCTTTTCAATTCCAACTGTGTATGTGTGCGTCTTCCTACTGAGCAGTGCAGGGTGAATTAAAACTTAGATGGCTAAACTATTTAACCATCTCTTTGATGGTTAAATATTTTCCTCATTAGTAAAATGGAAATGACCATTTCAGAAGCCTGTCCTTTTTTATTTTCGTAAGTATGTTTCTAAGGTAGCAAAGTTATAAAAACAATGACATTTTTACAGTGACTGGTAGAATCTGTACATTCAGAAAATATCTGATGATAATGTGTTAGGTTTTTCACTGTTATCCTCCTTTCTTATGGCATTAAATATTGAATGGAGAACTAGAACGTGAAATTCACTCTTCCTTTAATATAAATGAAGTTGTATGCTAGGAGTGTGATCTGAGATGTAGTTTTAGAGTCTGTAAAACTGTTAAGAAGTTCTAGCAGACAAGGATATAGTTTCTGGTCCTAGGAAATTATAGCATTGACTTCTTTAGCTTACTTAAAGCAGAACTTATATCTTTCCCACCCTACTTAAGTGACTTATGTTCTTCAAAATGTCTCCGTATGATATAGACCTTGACTTTTTATTGACTTGTTTTTGATTCAAGGAGTCATAAAAATCATTGCCTGATATCTTTGACTATATATACATTTATCTTTTTTTCATTGAATTCTGTCTTCTTCCTCCCAGGTTATTTCTCATTCTTTGAGATTTAAAGACAAGAAATAAGGACAGAGGGGAAGGTATTCCAAGACATAGAAACCTAGAAGATAGAGGCTCAGAAAAGAGTTAAACAGGGATTTTCCTTGCTATAAAATTATTGGGCAAAAGCCAGAGCTACAGAAGAGGAATTGCAGAAATTGTTTCTGTGTGTGTTGGAATCTGGGGGAGGGAAGATGAGTGGAGCTCAAACAAGGCAAGACTCCAGAGAGAGGGAGCCTTTTATGACAGCTTTCTGGGAGACTGGAAACTGGAAGAAAAGATGGCCAGAAGAATGTGTATGAAACACTTTTGTTTTACTTCGCTCCAGTTGCTTCTTATGTATATATATTTTTAGCTGGGTTAATTAGCACTGGCAGAATGCTGTTCTAATATGCTGAGGTGCTTTCCGTCTCTGGGCTAGTTCATTTAGAGTTAGCGAGGGTGAGATCCCCTCAAGGTAGCTTTGTTTTTCTAGTCGTCACCAAGAACCCCAGTCATCCCTCTTTAAATCCCTAGTCATCATCTACTAGTCATCTCAATTTAAATCCAAGTAAACTGGGATTTTCCTTCCCTATTTCCCATTACAAGAGGTACCGTGAAAGGTGACAAGGAGACTTGGAGGTGTAGAGTGATTTCCACACAAAACCTAGCCAGTTAACCTAGGATGCTTGAGGCTGGGGAGGACATGGCCATGAAGAGACTATGAAGAAAAGACTACAAAATCCTGGGCATCTAGAAATGGTGGTAAAGGAACAACCAGCCACACTTGTAATTCAAAGATTCAAGGAGATTTACTATCATGAGGCAGGTTGGAAACATGTAAGAAAGAAGAGAGTTCTGGGGAACTCACTACCATGCAGGAGCACAAATGTCTGAAGTATGCCTGGGCTCAGAAATGTTGAGACAGAGTGATAGAGGAGAAGTACATTAAGGCCTCCTGAGTGCAGATTCAGGTGAAGTATCCAGTTGATGCTTGCTCTGCTCTTGCGCTTTCTCCCTGCATGTCTGCTGCTGCCTGGCATCAGGAAAGGAAGAGCTGCTGTCTGGCTCAGTGTGACTGCTCATATGGGACAGCAGGTCTTATGCGGCAAGGGTGGTATTTCCTTAGCTTTCCCACCTGAAGCTGGAAGGAAGTAATTACTAAAATATAATTCAGACAAACTATCACTGCTGAAAAGGATCTGCATGAAAATCTGCTGCATGACGCACACCTTTGATTCCGTGTCTAAATAAGTTTCAAGTATGGATCCAAATGTTAAGGTGCTGGCAGAAATTCAAACAAGCTAATATCAAACTTCAGCTGTCTCAGGGTACATATTTTGTCTAATGCATGTTCATTTTTAACGGTGACAAATTGTGTCATCCTACAATCAAACTAGTAGTTGTAGGAAAAGCTGTAGCCTTATTACTCTGAAAACTCCCTTACAGCAGATACGTCACAAAGAAAACAGCATACATAGTTACTGTGAGGTCTCTGGACTCCTCAGTTTTTTTTTTTTTTTTTTTTTTTTAGCCTTTTTAATCATCATCTTTACTTTGCATCCATGTTTTGGGCACAGAATCAGACAACAGAGCATATTTCCACCTGTAGACCTGATTTTGTTGTTCTTGTTGATACAGTCAGTTTACTGTACACTGAAGAACTTCACTGCACCGTGCTTGTACTTTAGGACTGGACCCAGCTAAAAGTTACTTGTGCAGATGTAAATCATGGTATTCACTCCATGTAACTGCAGCCACTTCTTTTTCAGGGTTACCTTTCTTTTTAGGCCAATGGGGAGAAAGGGCGACACCTCCAAAGAGTGATTCAGAGCAAAAGCAGAACTTTGTGCCCTGAATTATCTTTCAGGGGAACTTCTTCAGAGTAAAACCGTTTTCTAAACTATCTCACATAGGCTAACTTTCTGCATCTGATTTTAATGTCCTACCCTCCCGTCTTTCTCCTGCTCCTCCTTCCCTTGTCCTCAGCAAGAAATCCCAAATAGCACCTAACTTGATGGCATAGGGCTTATTTAATGAAAATCTTATTACTGGATAAGTAAAAAATACAGCACCATAGCAGATTTCAGTCCTGCACCATAGGTAACAATTCAGCTGACATAAGCATATAATGCCCAGGATTAGAAATCTGTGTAAGGTTATTTGACTGTTATATGAATGTTATTTTTCTTAATGTGAGGAAAAGAGGAAAAACATTCTGAACCATTTTCATTAGGTATAGCAATCCTAAACTGTCTGATTCTAAAATTAAAATCTAGAAGTTAGAGGGAGGGGAGAGAGAATATGAAAGAGAAGAAGACTAAATTTTGAAGCACTAAGCAGGCAGGAAGGTGGCACTTGGACTGTCTCCATGCTGTGTAAATATTTACAGACTGGTCTCCACTTCTGGAACTGCAGAGAATGCCTTGACCAGACAGGCAAAGATAAGGACAAATATCAGCTTCAGAAGGCCTGTAGTTCAGTGTGTGCTATGGGACCCCTTGGTATCAGTAGAGAGAAATAGATGTTTTGGTTGTATTTTGCAGTAGGACATTCCCTTCTGTGGTAGAGCGCGGTTTAGTGCGTTGCTAGATCAGTAAACAGCATCATGATAATCTGTACTACTTTTTTGTCTCTGGACTGGTGAGAACTCCTCTCTCTGTGCAATAGCTGAGGAATTCAAAACAACTGGCCCTGTGATTTTTTGTGTGTGTGTTGACCAGAACAAGCAACACTTGGGCTTGTAACAGGTTGCTCTGTAGTAAGGAGAACGATGCAGATGGAGTCCTTGCAAACCCAGAGTTCATGAAATCTCTCTGCTGTTTAAGTATTCAAAGCTATTGTCTTAATGCAGCCATGGGGATTTCGGGTAGATACCGAAGAGGAACGTATGTTGTTTTTTTTATCCTCCTTTAAATGTTAGGTGAGAAGAGGAAAACTATGAAGAATTCCGAGAAACAATAGTGTATAAATCTGTAAGGGAAACTGTGATGGGTCAGGTTAAGGTATGCGGGGACAGTGATAGTAGATCTGTGGAATGGAGCATAAACCATAATGGAGCATAAATAAGGATTTTGGGGGAGGGGAGCTGTGGGTGCTCAGGCTTTCACTTTAATGGGAGTTGAGGGCTGCACTGAATCAGGGCTTGAGGCAAGTGCATATAGACTTCTTCCTTCCATATATTTTCCAAACACTTTAGAGTAACTTCTGTCTGGTAGCTGTTACCTGCAATTCAATTAACGTGTATTGCGTTTTCCTCCTCATTAGAGTCAGTTTTCTTCTGACAAGGTTGCTCCCTGCAGTTTCTTGGCATGGTACAGTGGAAATGCAAGAGTAGGAAGCAGACAAAGAGAAGAAAAAAGTTAATCAATTAATCAGTTAAATGCAGTTCCATTAGTTGAAACTGTTAAGAGCTATTGAGCTCCCACTTGTCCCTAGCCAGTATAGGTTCTCATTTGTCTTTCTGGTCCTTCTCTTTAGAAACATCAATGTTTATACTGGAGCTTGTTGCCTAGTGTATTTTTATTCTGGAGAATAACTAAGATATCCTTAATTAAGAAGTAAATCCTATTAAAACCTTTTTGGGTGTTTGATACAAGGGGTGATACATAAGGGAATGATTATTTTAGTGTGTTGCTGTTACCTAACATTGTCTTCAGCTTTTACTTCATAAAAGCCAGATAAGAGACTCTGTGGTGCTACTCCAAGTTGAGTATTACTTGAATCATCAGGGCTGCTTTAAAACCAGGCTAAGCTCAAAAATATCTTACTCTTGCTCAAATATGTGGAGAAAGGAGAAATCACCTGTTCACCTTATTATAAATCTCATGTATGTCAGGACTGAAAGCTGTAAATCATTCTCTAACCTGTACTCGCAGCTATCAAATCCGTTTAGAGCTGCTTATCCTACCGAAGAACAACTGTGGTTCTGCACTCTGCACACGGGCAGATTCTCAGCACCTGTATTAAGTCACGCGGACTCGCACCAAGTTTCATGCAGCAACTTATGTTTTTGTTTTAGTGTTTTTTTTTTTTTCAAGGCCTATTATTCAGCTTAGGCCTTAAACGAGACAATAAATATTTCTTAAACACCAAATTCTCATTCTCTTGTTGCCAGAAGTAGAACAGAATGGCTGGAAAGCATATACTTTTGCTATTTTAAGTTTTCTTCCCATTCCAAAAGTGTTTCATGTTTGTTCAGTACAAGCAATATACTGTAATGAAACACCAGTGCGGGGAAAAATGGCTGTGGCCACTGAAAGTACTTAACGAGAGTTTGCTACAATTTTACCACTCAAATCTGCTAGCTGGGACATCTGGCAGAAGATAACCTGAAGGGAGACATCTGTGTCACCTTATGCACTCTATCACAGTTGTCATGTACTTAAATTACATGGCGGGATTCTTTTTTTTTTTTAATAAACTTTTATGTTCTGATGGTTGGATGGTTTTGAAGAATGTTTCATAAAGTTTGCATAGGAGGAATTGTTCATGTCCCAGTTGCTTTGCAGATGTGATAAACGCTGCCTCTGTCTTCAAAGCGCAGATGGATGTTGCAGGAGAGTAGCATGAGGGAAAGGAATTCAGATTATTTAAATGAGATGATTAAACTGGCTAATCAGGTCTATAAGCTAGCTGAGCTGCGCTTGTACAAACTATGGAGTCAAGTCCCTCCACCAGCAGCACAGCAAATAAACCATGGTTTCACGGGCTTTGTCCTGCGTGGCTGCAGTTTTGGTACCTCTGAAGCCGGGAGGTGGGAGTGAAGCGCGCTCTGCAGATGAGGCAGCTGCAGCGCCTCTGCCCCGCCAGCTTGGTGTGGTGCCGCGCAAGGGCACGGAGCAAGTTCTGCCCTTCTCTGTGAGCTGCTGATAGCCTCCGTCCTCCCCTTGGCCCCCTGTCCTCACCAAGTTGTATGGAGGCAACTATGCAAAAAGTAACCAATTGATTCAGAAATTATTGGGGTGGGAGATCACGCATGTGAAGGTTTTTTGTTTGTTTGTTTGTTGTTGTTTTGTTTTTTTTTTCTTCTCCATTGAGAAACCTGGGTGTAAGATGTTAGAAGGCAGTGTATAAATTGAGAAGATTGTTTTTAGTGGGTTTTTTTACATAAGACTTCTGTTTTTCTTCATTCCTTCATGATGTATAAAAAAGGCCAAAATGATTAAAGCTGTTATGGATTTGCTCTTTTTTCTTCTGTACTAGGTTTCTGATTTAATCTGACTTTTTCTTTGTAGATCACCTTTAAAATTTATTGTTTTGCCTAAACTAGAAGCAGTAGTGTAAATCAGGATGTGGTTATAATGTGATAATTGTATGCTTACATTATCTTCATAAGGTCCAGCTCTGTACGTGAGGCCCAGGCCTGTGTAGCCACTGCTGCATGTTTCAACCAGCGCATATTCTTCCGAGAGAAAATAAAATAATACATTAAAGCACACAGAAGAAGAAGGAAGCAAAACTAGAACATAAAAGGAGCTCTTCAGGTGAAGGAAAGACGTTACAGTGATAGAATACAGCTACATACAGGAACTCTCTGAAGGGAGAGGGGAAGAAAGGGGCAACAAAAATAATCGTGAGATTGGAATCACAGAAAGATTTTCATGTTAAGGCCACTCCTGCTTGTTTATTTATTTATTTATAGTGCAGCATTCTCTTTTCTTTAAAGATAACAACAAAAAGTTGCCAAAGGCAAAGCTCCAGAGAGGTTAACTAGACAGACGACCATTCTAGTAATGTCATGCCTGTTTCTTCGTAGGAGGATTTGGAGAATTTTTCTTGAGGGGAAAAAAAAGGAAGATTCTTGCACAGAGGATACTAAAATGGGGTTTCATTGAAATATTCATTTAAATAAAATCTCTTTTGTAGGAGGAGGCAGTAAAACCTGGCCAACAAATGTATCTAAAGTTGCCCATTGTGACAAATGTTTTTTCTTGGCTGATCTTGAAACACGTGTAAAGCAAATGGATATCATTATATTTTGTTCAGCTTCTGTAATTTGACATCTTTATGGAAGTGTATATGAATGATACCTTAGAATACAAGGGACAGCAAGGTATCATTTCCTAGATGTTTTATTTTCTCCTAGAACACCTGCTGCTAGCACTATCAAGTTCATTCATGAGAGAAATGTTGTTATATGTTGTGGAAAGAGCTCTCTCCAGCACGCATGTTTTAGCAGGATCCAAGAAGGTCAGGCTATTTCAGTAAAAAATAATCCTTTTGTGGATGAGATGAGTCAGAAATATGGTGACTGCAATGTCTAAGCACTATAAGGTACACTTGGAGTAATTTACAGTGCAAAATAAGAAGCAGGGTTCAAATCCTTGATCAAAACTGATGCTTGATTTTTAAGCTTCCTTTCAAAACATTGAATCTCTCACAAGGGAATCTTATGGCACATTTATATTTTGATTGGCAGTTTTGGATTCATATTATCACAAGAAAGAAGGCTAAAAAATAATTTAGGGAGGGACAGGATTGTAAATGCAGAACTTCTCACCCATTTAACCAAACCGAGATAAAAATGAACAAACCTAATGAAGAAAATCTCTCAAAAAACTGCATTTTCATAGAATTTTTATGAATTATTTTAGCAAGAAAGCTACCTTAGGTCAATTTAGAGCTTTTGAAGGCTTTGTCTTCAGTGTGATCACCACTACTTAATTTTTGCAAAGAAAATTATTTTAAAATAGTTCTAATTTAAGGAACAAATACAATTTAGACACTGTTAAAACATTCAATGCTTATCATATCGTATGGATTATATAACTTGCTTGTGGATTATAATTTGTATAGTTTGTAAATATTAGCATAAAAATTTGGCACAGTAGTGGAGACTTGCATCCTTGCATATATATAGCCAGAGAGCACTGCTTTGCTGGAGAGAGATCGTGCTGCTTATTCCACGGTCAAGAGAAAAATTTTGTGAGCACTGGATATGCAGAAGTATATTGTTTGAATGATGGGTGCTAACCTTCTATATAGCCTAGTTTACTGTCTTCAGCTTCCTCTTCTTACTCCTGGCATATCAAGTTAATATTTCTTTTGTAAGTATTTTTTTTTCTTTAATAAGCCTCCTCTGCTAAGATATCCAGGTTCTATATTAATCGCCTAATACCTTCATACAGCGTATTCATTAACATCTATCATATGATTTTTATTTCATCTTCTTTCCTATAGCCAGGAGTCTCTTTTGGCATACACATGCATTTAAGCACTGTCTTGGCTTGTTGCCATTACGTCCTTAGACTTGTCATAGACTCTGATTCCCATGAGAAGCTATTTCCAGACTTTTCTGCCTCTTGTGAACCCTCCATCTTCTGCAAAATGAGCTGCTTTTGGGAAGAAAGCTCTTGCACCTGAGAAAAGCGAGGTTATTTCTCATGATCTTCAACATGGTGCCAAGGGCTATGTTTTTTTAGGCACTGGGCTTAGCTACTGATTGCCCTGAAGACGGGGACTGCGGCTTTGCGTTCGGTTTGCTGCTCTGTGGGAAGGCAGCATGTGGAGTGGGGACATGAGGGTCCATTTTGGAAGCAACAGCAGCATTTTTTTTGTATCTGCTGTTTCTTTAGTGCTTTATGCTCAGGTATACAGTGTTATAATCGCAGTCACACCTTTGTTCCTCTTGGATTCACTATGGAAATACTTGTGAGAAGGGGCCATATTGTTGATAAGAAGTCCACTTTTCCAAGTAGTTAATCTTGAAAATGAATCCAAGATTAATAAAACAAGATCCCCCATAATTCTAAATGAGTGTATCCACAAAAGGATTTAATGGTTTAAGTAATCCATTAGGTTAATTTGGATTTCTGAGTTTACTTAAGTATGCAAGCCTTCTGGCTTACTCCCTGGCAGGTTTTCCTACAGACGTGAGAGCTGTGGAGGACTGTGATGTGCAGAAGTTTGTGCTTTTCTCTTCTGCCTCTTAATGAAGTCGCCAAGTCTGTTTCTGATACTGTTGTTACCGCCCTGCGCCCTTCCATGTGGTACCTCTTAGCAGCTATAACCTATGCAGCCGGTGAGACGAGTAACCTTCGGTGATATCAGAGGCTGCAAAACTCCTGTCTGGATGTTCCAAGCTCCTCTAAAGCTTACTTTACTTTATCAAAAGGCTGCATTACCTCCCAGCTGAGGTAAAAATGCTTCGGATGTATGAAAAGTTCCTTTTATGAAACCTGTGTCTTTTTAGATGCATTAAAATGGATTGTTATCTACCAGATAGCATCTTGGATTGCTAATATGCTTCCTTGTTTGTGCTGGTTGCTTTTAACCGATATTGATATATCTTCTAGATGTAGTCCAGTGCCCTAGCTAATGATCTGTAGGTTTCTAGGGCTTTAGCCAGTTGTTTGGCTGTGATTCAAGGACTTTAGCTATTTGCTTTAGAAACACAATTCCCTATCAAGCACATGGTGAAAATAAGCTGTTTTCCAGCCTTGAGTAGGGAAAGGAAATGAGTGATAGTGGCTTATTCTACATGCCGCAGTTGCGTGGAAGTTATGCTATGCTAGTCCATAGAGAACTATTCACAAAGGTTTCTCTTGGTTTTCTTAAAGAAAATCAACATGATTTACCAAAGAAAGAGAGTGTTATGTTTGTTTGTGCCCTGGAGGGCTTGTATATGCTTCCGAGGGACAAATGTACGTGTTGTATTCGCAGACAGCCAGGAGAGCTCTCCCCAAAGAGGCACATGGCTGAGCTGAAGATTGTCACTGACGTGGGAGAGTCGCTGATGTGCAGTGCCATGGCTGTTAATGACAGCTTTGCTGCTGTTCTTGCTGCCCTGAAGGATTTGGCCTGCAGGCAGGAATGCAGCACAGCCAGCGAGAACTGCAGGGCTGTTGGTTCAGGTTGCTGGCTCTGCTTGCCATGGTGCTTGGCATCGCTTGTAAGGAGATCCTTTGTATAACCTGAAGTTTGTCACAGTGGCAGGCAGCTCCTTTGTCTCCGATGGCAGTTTTTGGTTGGTATATGAGGAGCACAGGTTTGCTGCACCGGGAGGGACAGGGGATGGGGGTGGCATGTGGGGTTTGGGGCAGGTGGGAAGAGCTTCACAGTGCTGGCAGCGAGGACTTATTATCCAGGCTTAATAACCTGAAACATAGGAGAAATGTTCCCTTCATCGCAGTGCTCTCCGTCAAGGAAATAGAGTTGATTAAGACATTTTAGAGCCTCCAAAGGAATATTCAAAGTGCCTTTAAAACCTTGACTCCCATGCTCATCTTATCAAGGATCTAGAGTGTGGCTAGGGGATGAGAGGGCTCATAGAAATAAATGTTTATCTTTAAGCAATGCTCTTTTGGGGCCTATAGTTCTTTTGAAAATTAATTCCTGAGGGACTGCCAATGGCCCATTTGCTCAAAAACCTTGAGCAAGAGCTTTAAATGAATTGTAAAAAGAAAGAATCCCTTTGATGCTGATAGAAGTATGTCATCATTCTGTCAGTGGGGCAGGATGTGCACCTCTCCACTTATCCTTCGTTTTGCTGAATCCCCTGTTGCTGGACTGTGTTATGAATAAAGCTGGGAGTACCCAGATTTTGTAATAAGCTTGTTCTTTTCTCAGTCCTTTCCTTTTACATCTTGGGGGAAAAAAGAAGCTTATATTGCTAGAAAGCTATTTTCATAGAGAATTAAACAAAGAAGAAAACCCGTCGACCTCCCCATGGTCCATGCCACGCTTTAGATGGCATTTTTCTAAAAGAAAAGTGGCTATAAGGCTAGTTGAGAATAAACTTTTTTTCTGGCCATAGGAGTCAAGAGGAAGCTGGAGCTGAAAGAGGTTTGAGGTTGAATATGTTAGGGGAAGTAGGTGTACGAAGCTTATGCTTTTGCTTTTGTTTTATATTTCTGCCAAGTGAAAGACATCTTTCAACACTAAATGCTGTTAGTAAATGTAAATGTTACAGTGGGTCAAACTTTAAACAGGAAAGCAACATCAGGGGAAAAAAAGAGTGTACAAAACGACCTTTGCAAGCACAGCCACTTCTGCTCAGAAATATTGTGCTTGTGTGTGCAGTTATCCACCCGGGTCAATACAGGCCACGTGTTCCAGAGCAGAAAGTCCTTTTTCGTGCCCTTTTTCACTATCCTGTTGTTAGTATCCCTGACAAGGAACCTAGGCTTGTGCCGAGCTCTCTTTCTGACAGGCTTTGCCCACTACACGGTGTCACAACTTATTTTAAAATGGGCCAAATCTTGGATCTCATAGCCTGGAACCAGGTGCCGCTTTTGATGAAGTCAGTCCCTAGCCACACGAGTCCTCAGACTTCTCTAAATGGTTGCCCCTACAGTGTATTTGCCCTGGATTTGTTGCCCCTACAGTTTTTCTGCTGTAGTCCTTGTTTTTCCTGTCAAGCTGCAGGTTGCTTTGAGGTGCAGGAAACCTAATGGAGGTGCAGAAGGATGTTTTCTGCTTTGCACATAAGGACCACTTTGTTGCTCATTCCCTGCTGCTTCTCAAAGTGGGTACAAGCCATGTGTTTAGGGGTGCTGCTGGCTCAAAAACTATTGCTGCCAGAAGATGAAAATCTATTTGTAAAGGAACTGAAGAGGGTTGGGTGTCCAAAACATTTGAATTTCAATTGGAAATACCCAGGCTTGTTAACTGGGTGTGCATCTTGCCAGCTTTCTTTTAGATGACATCATGATAAAAGAGCTCAACCTGTTTTCAAATGGCAACATGTTAATAGCTCTGAGCAGGTGCTCCAGAAATCAAGGGAGTCGATGAAAATTTCAGTGTCCCCTCCCCCTCAAGAAAGCACATTTCTAAAAAAATGCATATGTTTTTAGTCTGGCTTTCAAATGTGTGAGACTAGGATCTGGTGGTACTTCTGCTGCTTTGAGCCTGCTTTAGGACTGCTTTTAGGCTGGTGTTTTTGTAAGGATTCGAAGTGAATCCATTTTAAGTGGCAATTCTACACAAGCATAGCTGTGTGGATGTCAAGGCACTTCTAAAGCATATCATTCTTGTACCCCTCAAGTGCAAAAGCAATTGGCATAAAGCTTTGAGGGGAGGGGAGGAAAAACATCACAACTGCCTGAAAATGTGTTTGTCACCTGCGCTGCGCTGGCTGCAGGAGGCAGGCGCTGAGCGCTGCGAAGCTGCTCCCTGGGGAGCTGCAGCCGCCGCTCGCCCGGGCAGCTGGCGGGAGGCAGCGCGATGCCTTCTGTTCCTCTGCTTGTGCAGCCGAGTAAGTACATTTAGGTCAAACTCCCAAGCACTTGATCACATGCTTGGCGGTGCAACGCACTTTGTCGCCTGGCTGAGGGAAACCATCCTTTAACCAAGTAACTTTCATTTCTGTATGAGGCTAATCTGACTGACAAGGAGCATGCTAGGGCAGAAGTGGCTCCCACCATGAGATGCTCCTGGCCTGAGCTTGTGCGCAGCTCCATCAGCTGTGGGGCCTGTTAACATCGACATGAGTGTAACAATGTTATGTATATAATACAGTTTAAGTTACATAATTTGCATTGCATCACATATCCACTGGAAATAATTTCCCTCTCTCTTTTCCTGACTCAAGATTTCATAAATAGGGCATGAAGTTAGTTAGCCTTTAGTTAAAAAGAAAAGCAAACAGCCTTTTTTCACGGTTACTTTCAGAGCAGTGGAGGCTTGGTCTGTCTTTCACTCTTGATTATGCTGTAGACCCAATGCAGTACTTTGCACTTCGGCTATCAATAGCAGAAACAACTAACACAGCATGTGGATTTTAAATGAAAGGACAGTTGTACAGATGAGCTGTGCTATAAGCAGATATATGCATCTGCAGTTTGGAGGGGTGGAACTTAGATACCCTCAGTAAGGAGCACTTGTCTGGTGGTTCCTTGATCAGATCAGCCATAATCTCCCGAAGATAAATTTTGATGTTGTCATAGCCCGGCCTGATTCCACATCTGCCCCCTGAGGATGTTATCCTCATGCTGCCTTATTTTGAGTCTTTGGAATAATCTATTTTTACAATGGAAGTATTTTTTGCTCATCTGCTTTAATAATTGAAAAGTTTTACTTGCAGTGTTGGACTGTCAAATGGGCATCTGTAATTACTCAGTATATTATACTCCTCTCCAGTGATACAGTTGCTTTCCATTTGAGAATGACCCAGGAGAGAAGCCGCATTCACATCTAAACAGCAAACCACTAGAGGAACAGTGTTGTTAAATGAGATATTTTTATATTCAGATTTAGCTGAAAATGATTCTTCTGCTGCAGTTTTTAACTTAAGAATGCAAAATAAGGCTGTACAGCTAACTTTGCAAATTGTTCTAGGTGTTTTCTCAGGCAGAATAAGTGTCCATTGTTTTAGCACCACACCTTTTATCCTAGACTTTCACCTGTGTGTCTCCTTGAGGGAAGACATGATGGCAGTTTGCAGCAGTTACATCTTATTTGGTTCTTTCTGTGCAGCATAATATGCATATGATGTTTTTTAACCAGCTAATAAGCATATTTAAGAAAATTAGTCAATATTTTAAAAAAGAATACTTCCAAGTTGTGTAGTAGATTGCTTACCATGATGCCTCTATCCACTCTTCATGCTCCATCCCAGTGTTAACTGTTGAAGTTGCTGTACTCTATTTATGCTACCTAGTTTTTATCTATTCTTTCATTAATAGTGTGGTTAGTACTACTATCCTTTTTTGTTTCTCACCAACATTATTAGGATTCTGACCATTTATGGCTATAACATCTGCTGGAGTTTTCCCTGATTGGATCTGTCATTGGGTTTCTGATATTTCAGGGGGCCGTATTGAGCCATGTTTTTAAGTTGGATGTCTTGCTTTATGTTCCTTCCTCCTCATTTCACAGCCAGTTTCATCCGTGCTCAGGTCATCTTGGATAAAGGATCTCCAGTTTGACTGAAATAAGGAAACTAAATCATGCTGCCACATTGAAAAACCTGATGTGGCTGAAGGAGTGTAAAAAGGAGCATCTCATTTGTGAGAAAGGATGGAGCATCAGAGAACTTCCTGCAGGCAAGTGCCTACCATCGTTCCTCTTGGGCTGAGCCCCTGTGCTTACCTTAGTCTGTTGGTCGATATTGTTTTATTTTGCTGCCTGGTCAATGTACAAAAGCCGACTACACAGTCATATTCTGCACAAATCACCTCTGGGCCGATGTGATCTGTATGTGCTAAGCACCCCTTAAAGTCAGATAGTATTAATTTAGGCACCAACATGGATTGATTGATTTCTTTCTTTTTTATTTTAGAAAGTGTCTAGCTTTGTTTCTGACATACTTTGGAAACAGTTTTACAGACAGACTTCTCTGGAGACTCCTCTCCCTCAGCTTTCCTATTATTAACATACAAATCACCAGTGTTGTAACTGCGAGTGAAGTCAATTTTATGATCTCCCACCAGGGTCCTCCCAGTCTTCTCACAGCTAAGGAAAACAAATGGGCCTTTTAGTTTGCTCTGAAGGTCAATAAAGTAGAACCAGTTGGTGGTGGAAGGGAGGGTAAGTTCCCAGCGCGGGGAGCTGCAGCAGAGAGGGCCCTTGTGGCTCCCCTTCCCCACACCCAGCCACGGCGCTCGGCTGCCGGCACAGCCGCGTGGTGCAGCAGAGGAGCGGCGCGCTGGTCTCCTTTTCATAGATGCACACGTTTCCCAAATACCCTAAGGCTTAATTGGCAAGAAGTAAGCTCCTTAGATGTCATAGCCAAGAAAGGTCAAAAATATGCTCAAAGAAGTATTTGATAAGAAAGGGGATGCTGACTCTGTCTTGTGTTTTTGAATTTGAATCCACTGGGCTTCTGCTCTTACATCCCCTAGATGCGAGGGGAGTTTGCCTTCTTCTCAGGGAGGACAAATACCTGCTATTTCTTTTGTGTAGCCCCATCTCAGTCTTGTGTGGACTTCATCTTAGGCCACTAAAAGGCTTGATGCCCTCGTAAACTATCGTTAGGCTTCAAATTTTGACCTGTATTGTTACGAAAAGGAGATGCATGCCAAAAAGAACGTGATTGTTTTCTCTATATTTGTTGCATACAGAACAAGAGAGGCTATAACTGATTTCTTATATACGGGTTAACATTAGAAAAAGGAGACATATGGAGTTAGGTTTTATTCTTTCTTATGAAAGTTTAGAAGTCAGTAGAACATCACAGTTCTTCAGATCTAGACATTCAAAAAATTTCTTTGTACTAACTTGTGAGGATTGAAAAAAGGCAAACTTACTGTGATTTACATTGTGACTGTTTCTAGACAGTAGAGGAGAAGGGTAAAAGGTGGTGTTCTGGTTTTTGTCTTTGCCTAGTCCTTTCCCTGCCAGCTTCACTGGCAGAGCCTGGCCCACAGTTGACAATAAGGCAAAAGTGGTGTCGTCTTCACTCCTCGGAGAAGGGAGATAAGAGTACTAAAGCAGCTTGACAATAAAGACCATGTCTAAAGCAAGTTTAGTTCCTCTTAGCAGCTGAGATGAACTAGGAAACAGCAAGCTGTTTTATTGCTTTACAAGCAAGCAATGATACGGACGTACATCTGCTTTAAAACGGCATGAGTTCTTTTCCAGTGCGGAGACAGATTTTCCCTGGGCCCCGGCAGCTCTCAGGCCTGGCCTTGAGGACGCCGATAGCGGCAGTTTACGCTGCGAGCGTGAGGAATGCGTTGGGGCCGGACAGGTTTGTCTCGCTCACACTGATCTCGAGTGTCCTTGTAAAGCAAGGCAGCCCCTTTTGGCATTTAGCTAAGGGTGCCGGCCCGGCTCCATCTCAATTATGATTTTTGTTCCCTTGATGAATAGCTATTTTTCCCTTTTTAGAGACACTTTTCTTCTATGTTGGCTTTCTAATAATAAAGGAAGTAATAAAAGTGTAGTTGATAGAGGGTTCTTAGTTTACGAGCTGTGGGGTTTCTAGGTTTTTTTGTTTGCTTTTTAACTTGAGTAGCAAAGACACTATACCCATGCCGTGTACACAAAGGTATTTTAATTATGTAATGTATTAATATATGATTTTGTATGCCTGCTTTTGAGGGTTAAGACAAAAGCTGTTGTTTGTATCATATATTTTACGCTGAAATACATGTGCATTAAAAAAATCAATTTGTTTCTATATAGATTCTGTATTTTATCCAAAAAAATAATTAGAAATGCGAAGTTTCCCAGAAAGGGGGTTTGCCTTAGCAGAGGCATGATAGGAAGGAAAAACAAATAGCAACAGCAGGAATAATATGATGTCAGGCTTTGTCTTCACCTGTGGTAGATGAACTACCATGCCGTGAAATCCCAGGGGAAGCAGGGCTGTTACTCTGGGGTGCTTAAGGGCAGGGGGTATTGTACTCATGGCTGACTTTATTGCGTTTGTTTTGTGATAAGACTACAGACTCTCTGCAGACTAAAAACTGTCTCTAGTAGTGAATAA
Organism: Tinamus guttatus; assembly: GCF_059628265.1. Lineage (NCBI taxonomy): Eukaryota > Metazoa > Chordata > Aves > Tinamiformes > Tinamidae > Tinamus > Tinamus guttatus. The sequence continues at coordinate 1,017,546 of NW_028288822.1, read as the reverse complement.
ACAAAAGAGAACCCATTTCTGGCAATCAAGACAGAGCCATAATGTTCCAGATGGCTCACAGTATTTGAAGTAACTAATATTAAATAGATATGGTGTTTCAAAAGCCAGAAGTGCTGTGTGTGTGTGTGTATATTTATTATTAATTTCCAGATTAATCAACAAAGCTCCTTGTTAATGAAAAAAGAAGCAAGAATCACTAAAAGACATGGCTGAAAGCTTGGGAGGCTGCAAAATAAGCCTTATCTCTGACTAAACTCATCACAGTTTGCAGCAAACTCATCACAGGAAGAAAACACTCCCCACTGATGCTTGTAAATAATATGGGCATACCTTAGTGTATGCCTATGATATATCTTACAGCATCATATCTTTTCTTAAGTGGTAACCTAAACATTTCTACAGAGGAAGTTTAATAAAATTGGAATATCTTAATATATAAATTGCACCCTAGCAGATGGAGCCTCGTATGGTTCAATTGCGTGTCAAAACTTTCCCTTTAGAGGAGTTATTCAACAAGACAAATTAAAAGCATGATTCAGATGAATGGTCAACTGCTCTAATAATAATAAGGCCACAAACAGTGCTGGAAGCAATGTATGTGCAAAGATATGTGTAGATAGTAAGTTAGAAGTAGGAATAGATAAGCACATGCAGAGTCCATTTCAAAATCAGCTGGAAATGACCTTGGGTTATAGTATCTCAAGGACACTGAAATTTAAGTGAGCTTTTCAGTTCTGTTCAGAGAAATTTTTTTTTTTTGAGTGCATGTTCTCATTAGCTGCTGAACTGCAGTTTAATGCTTCAGTTTTCCAGAGCGTCCTAAATCCATGAGTAGATCACTAGTGCTTTGCAATTAAAGGCTTTCTCAACTGAGCTCTGTGTAAGACCTGTGGCAAATAATGTGGTTTTGGAAGATTTGTACTTGGCAGGGAAATTCTCGGGGGATATCCTCACTTTTCTATGGAGCCCTGTGCTCTTTGAGAGCTTGGATACTTATGTAAATACGTATGTGGTGCGACCGTGCAAGTCAAACATGACCCTGCTTAGTCGAATACCAGAGATCTGATTAGACTTCAAGGTCTTCAGGATTTATGTTTGTGTTGTTGCTGTTGGGTTTGTTTGTTTGTTTGTTTTGTAATTAAACTAAATACACCTTTTTTTCCCAAAGTGGCAAATTCATAGCTCCCCATTTGAGTCCAAAATATGTGTAGCACAAGCAATTAGTTTACGAGTTTACTTATACTGCCTAATATGTAATCTTCAACCGTGGCTCTGTACATAACCTTCAACCATGACACTGCTACCAGTGGTGACAAACCAACCCTCACCCCCTCTTTGGCCCGAAAGAGTCAGTTGTTGTGATCCACAACCCAACAGTTTTTGACACAGCTTTTATCTTGAGAGGTGGGAACTTGAGGAACTTGATGGGATGAAAATCTTATTTACTCAGTGCCCAGTATCAAAGGAATGTAATCCCTATTTGTATTTCAGTGACTTTCTATTGAATAACAAATTCTGCATCAGATTTTGTATGCATTACTAACCTTAGACCATGCAATTAAAGTGATGCTTGGAGTGGGGGGTTGTTTGTTAGCTAGGCAATGGGTGCAGCTCATTTAGTTTGAGGGGACTAGCAGGTTTGTGACTGTTGAATACCAGGTTCCCTAGCCCAAAAACAAGAAAATAATGGACTATTTTTAAATTAAAAGCAGAAAGAAAAAAGAAAATACAAAACAGGCCCCACATAGTATTAACTGAGATTCATTTGTGTCTTGTCTAGGTTTGGAGCAGTGATAGGAAGACTATGGCTCTGTCTACATTAGTAGTTTAATTTTTAAGCAAGAGCGTAGTTTGAAGCAACTCCTGTGATTGTCTCAATTTGCTGCACATTGGTTCAGTTCCCAAAGCGGTCTGGGTACATGGGATAGATCCATCTAGGAGGAAACCAAGTTGGAAGTTCAGCTCCAAATATGCTCCAATGCTTCCGGGAGCTCCTTTGGCTCAGAGCTGCGGTTTGGGTTGTGCAGAGACCTAGCCCACAGGAGTTAAGGGGAGGATCTGAAGCGCTGGCAGCTTTCACAACAGGCTGAGTTAGTTCTGGTGCTCTGTAAAGGGCCAGCTCTGTCCTATTTGCTGCTGACCGCCAGCCCTCTGCACTTTCTTGTGATTCTGGTTCTCCTTCCTCCTCCATCCCTATCTATTCCGGTCTGAAACCCCTTCTTCCTGTAGCTGCCAGTCTTTCTGTTGCCATCCTCTGCAGGGCTGCTCTGTGGCACAGTCATCACCCTCACTTTAGGGGGCTGGCAGCTGTGGGTACAGAACGGTGCTGGTTTCTGTTTTTAGCAAATAGCCTGCAGATACCATCGCTTGTAAACCTCTTGAGGAAGAAAATAGAGAAATGGGTTGCTACTGATTGCTAGCATGCTATTACTTCAACCAGGGTACTGAGTTTGTGGCGCACCGTGTTATTACCAGCGTGGGATGGAGAAGTAGGCAGACTCCTGCATCAGCAGGAACACGGGAGGGCAGCCTGCAGGGTTCTTCACAGCCACCAAAACACATGAGCCTGGACAGGCAGCAGCGGCATCAAGCAGATTACAGGCAAATACTGGTAAGATGCTCCTGCAGAGATCCACTGTGTGTAGCCACTACTCTTGGGCAGCAAGAGATTTTTTTTTCCTTTTTTTTTTTTTTTTTTTTTACCTCTTCCCTGTATCTCAAAGGCTGCAAAAACAGAATAAGAAATCAATATTACCATGAGGAGCCTCTTTTTGCTTTCTCAGTTAAACACAAATCTTTGTTTTCCTTTTTCCTCAGTTCCCTTTTTTTTTTTTTTTTTTTCCCCTCTTGTCTCTGCTCTCCATTGCCAGTCTGTGCCATGGTGCCAGTCACAGCATAATTTACCAATATGTGCTTAGCCATTCCATTTGGAACACAATCATTTTCTTTGAAGAAAGGCTGAAAGGGGACCAGTCCTTAGAATACCTCTCTGAATGTTTTTGTCCAGGCTGAACCATCCTAGTTCTCTCAGCCTTTCCTCACACGAGAGCTGCTTTGCTCACACAAGAGCCCGGTAATCATCGTGGTGATTTTCAACTGAGCACCTCTGGCTGAGGAGGGAGAAAGCAACCATAGCACTGAGGCTTCCCAGAGGCATTGGGTATCTCTCATTCCTTAGAGAAATTGAGATGTAAGAAGACGGGCCCGTTCCATTTACAGTGTCCTTTCTAGCATCCCCCCTTTTCCCCTTTCAGTCTCTTCCCTTGCCCCATTTCCTCCGTGCTTCCATGAAGAGCAGGTTGTCCATGCTCAGACTGGGGAAGTGCTTTGATCATTGGGTGCCAGCGTGTTGCTTGGAGATGGCAAAGGTAGGATTTGGCACATGAGGCCTTTCATGAGGGATGCTAATGTGGCTACTGAAATACTTGTGAGGGGGGCGAAGAAAAAAAAGACCCAAAATAAAGGGCAGTACTACTTGGGGAGACTCACAGCTGAGGTAGGATAACTGAGGTAGGATAACCTGGAGCTCTGGAGAATAACTTCCCCTCAAAAAGTATTGAGCAGCATCTTTTGTGAGGATGTTTGGGCCCTTGGTTCTAATCCAAATGATCTAAGGTGCTTGCCTGCAGCACTGTGAGCCAGTCTTCAAGTAATCACGTTTGTCCCCTCGATATTCATAGAGGGAACTGTTATACCTTATGAAAACTATGACAGTTTTTTTAAGAACCTCTGTAATAATGATTTTTCTTAAAGAAGCAGTTCCACAGACACTGGAGTATTAGTGATATTCAGTGTATTTTACTTTTGAGTTAAGGATGGAGATGAGTCTCCCTTTTCCTTCCCAGGTCTGGTGCTTGCAGGTGTTGCTGTAACACGTTGCATCCATCCTGACTTCTCTGACTCAGAGCTGGCCAACAGCCATAGCCCCTGAGGCTGTGATCTTGGTCGTGTTTGTAAGGGATTGGAACTGTTTGCATGGCAGTGCTCTTGGAAAAACTAAAGTGCTGAAGGAAGGTTGTCTGAATTGCTAGATACTGTTTTCTCCTTGCAAGTCAGTCCTTAATCGGTGGTGTAATTGGGAGGTGGTTTCTAACTTAGTATCTTTTAAATGTCAGACTTTTTTAAAGGAGTTGTGGTAATGAGATACCATGGTGACATTTACAAGCAGCAAGAAGCCTCAGTCTTGGGATTCTAGCCTTCCCCAGCAGGCAAGAGGTGAACTTTGAAAACTCGCCTCTCCAGGAGGTGCCAGCGAGACCACATGTTCTGCTGATACCGCTGGTTGCAGTAGGCTGATACTCTGGTTGCAGGGCTGATCCGTGTTAAGATAACACGAGCAAGCAGTATGTTCTGTAGCTATCAGTTTTCCTTCAGTCACTTAAGTGCATTTCAAAGCTAAATCTATACTTGACAAGATATTTTAAAAGAGAAACAATGCTAATAAATGCAAATATCTTTTCATGTGACACTGTAGCTTCTTAGGCAGCACTGTGGGAGTCTGTTCCACTGTGCTGGTTTTGGGTATCTGTGTGAGGCTGAGAAATGATGTTTGCGCCTGGGAGAGATAAAGCTGATATGAGCGTCTGCATTGCTGGCCTTCAGGAAAAAAACACCTGTGGATATGTCTGATGACCAAGCACAGTAGAGTGAAGTCTAAATAGAACCAATGACTGCAAAACCTGAAAGAAGATAGTACCTCTCTAGAGGCTAAACCTGAGCTATCTGAGAGATGCTTGAGGGAAACTTGTTGGTTGTAAAAGGAAATGATTTCCAAGAAAATCAGATGATTTGAAGAATATGTAAGTACTCAGAATTCCTGGAATTAAAGAAAGAATGAGACCATTATATTTTTGTTCTCTTTCTAAATATCAAGGATCAAGTCTTAAGAACTTCATCTAGGCATGATTTTGTACCTGCTTATTGACTCATGCAGTGCAGTTTTGTGTAGATGATTATGAATGCAAAATACGAGTAAAATATATAGTAGCATACCTTTTTCTCAATAATTTTGCTCCAAGAGTTATAGCACAGGTGAAAAAGCTACATACCAAACAATAATGCCTATATTCTACATACCAGACTTCATATAGTTCTTAGGCCAGAATATAAACACCCACATGTATCAATGCCTAGCATAGGTATTGAAATGGGCAAGTATCAATGGCTATCCGTATTGGTAAGCACAATGTTGGCAGGTATTGAGGCATGCAGATAGGTATTGATACCTAGCGGCATCACGAGATAGCAATGAAGATACACAGTGATACCTATTGGGAGGTGGTACTGGTATTGATGCCCAGAGATAAATAAAGAAATGGGCAGGTAACAGTGTCTACTGACACTGACAGCTGCTGACTCCTTTTGATAAATATCAAGAGGAACTGATACCTGTCAGTATCAATTCCTACCAATAACATTACCTGTCAAAAGGTATCAATATTGATAGATATCAATGCTTATCAAATACAAATCAAAATTGACAGGAATCAACAGACATCAGAACCTATTGATATGGATAGGAATCAATACATAGTGATTAGTGATCACTATGAATAGGCAGAAAGAACTCTTTCAAATATCAAAATATCAATACTTCTTGATAGGTATTGGTATTGGGAGGTATCAATCCCTACTGATGTTGAAAAGTATTGATATCAATAGGTACTGAAAGGTATTTAATTTGATAAATATGAGTGCCTTTTGATATTTAAAGATATTGAAACCAATAGGTGTAGATGCCTATCAGTATCAAAAGGTATTGATGGTTTTTAATAATTATTGATAACTTATTGATAGCTATTGATATCAATCCCTATCAATATCTGTCAACAGGTATCAGAATTGATAGATATCACTGCTTATAAATAGGTGTCAATCTGTATCAGTAGTTACTGGTAGGTATGAAAATCAATATATATATAGGTGGCTATTGACATCATTTGTTACTGACTCATCTTGGTATGAATACTGATATCCATAGGTGTTAATGCTTATTTGTATGGAAAGGTACTAAAATCTTTCAATAGGATTTGGTGTTAATATGTATTGATAAGTCATTATGCCCATAGATACCAATACCCATCTATAGGTACTGAATTCCATAGGTATCAATGCCTACCTATATCAAAAGATATTGATACGATACTTAGGTGCCAATAGGTATTGATAGTCATCCAAATTAGTATGTATCAATGCCTATTGGATAGTATCAATATCGCCAGATATTGTTTACATCAATAACAATCAATAGATATCAGTATTGACAGGCATCAGTGTCTAGAGATGTATATCAGTTAGTATCCATATAGGTAGCAGTGTCTATCGATGCTGAAATCTGCGTTGATGCGCCTAGGCGTCGACACAGAGCCCTGCGAGCGGGAGCGCCCCGCCGTTCCGCACTGGCTGATCCCCTCTGGGCAGGAATGCCGCTCTGTTGGCCAGGCGGGCACGTGGGCACCGCTCTCGCTGCAGGCTGAGAGCCAAGGCCTGTGCGCGGCCCGGCCCGGCGGCTGGAGAAGCGTTGGCCCCTGTTGCTTTTTGTAACAGGCTTTGCCTTGGTTTTGCTGACTCGCTGACTTTTGACTGCTTTTTCTCTTTGGTATTTTATGCTTTTTCATGGCAATATTTTTCTTTTTAGTCCTTGAGCTACTGCTGCCCACTCAAAAATTTCACAGTAGTGTTTGTTTTTACTTTTCTTATCTTTCATGGCTTTAGCTTACATATTCTCTCACAGCTCAACAATAATTTTTCAGAAGAACCGAGCCAAGGTCATACCTCCGTGCTTTGCAGAACTTAGCCTCAGACCACAGAAACATGAGCCCATTGGCCGTGGCTTCCAGCTGGGCACTTCCAAGTTTAACTTACAGGCAAGAAATGGCAATGGCTCAGTACGTGAAAAATTCCAGTTTAGACTGACTTGTGACATCCTTCAGTTAGTGAGGAGAAAATCTCAAGGGACTGGCTCATCAGGATATGTCCTACTCTTAGACATAGCGATGAATGAATGCACAACTTGGATTGTTGCTTTAGAATGATGTTCACATGAAGTTAAGAACAGAATCTGGTGCTCATTCTTCTTGATAACATCTAGAGCCATTTACTGGTATAAGTGCACTTAGTCTTACACATTTTGTAAGACTACACATCTATGGTGTTGATACACATCTGTATTTTATTTCTATTTGTATAAACCTCTGTGTCAGTATTGCTAGGCACAAACACTTCCCCCAGCCCTCCAAAAAAAAGAATAAATAAAATAAAAACTCTGATATTTCCTTTCTAACCACAGCCTTGTTTAAGTTTCCTTGAATGCTGAACAGGTATCTTGGCTGCCGCTATTTTCCCCTCAGAAAGAATTGCTCCAAAGAGTAAGTGGGCTTTGTAACATGCCTGAAAATGTGTTAGATGACTAGATCAGGGAAAGCACTAAAGCACTGAAGTACAGAGCCCTCATGGAAAATGTGTTGCGTCTGTATCATTCTTCTTACATAAAACGGTTTCTCCCTCAAGTATTTCCGCTGATGATCACAGCGTTAACACGTCACATGAGAGAAGGAATTGCCATAGTGACGTTACCTATCATCCTCCCTTGGTTTGTGTTCCTATCTTGGGAAACACAGACCAAGTCCTTTTTAGATAAATCTCAAGCAAAAGGCACACTAGAGGAGCATGTATGAAGTGCTTTCCCTGCTAGCAGTCATTCAGTCCCAGAGACCCCTTGCCCTGCAGAACCTCGTAAAACTTGGGATTTTGGCTCCCAGCAACACCTCTCTTGCTTGGCAGGCCTGGTGTTACTGTACTGTGCAACTTGTAAATGGAAGCAGAACTGCGGTTCTGCTGTATTCCCATTAACCTCCACAGGGTGTTTGAAGTGACTTGTCAGTCCTAAAAATAAGCTTAAGTATTGGCATTTTGGTGGTGTTTTCAACAGAATAATGTTTTAATAAATGCCAGCCTTGCAAGCACGGTTTAGACCTCACCAACATTAACAAAGCTTATGGGAAAATGCAGGTTTTTTGCAAAAAAGTTTGGTGTCATGGTCTTTAAAGCAGATGCATGTTCCTACCTGTTCAACCCTGCTGCTATGGGTGTATGTGGTAGAGGTGTAATAAGAAAGTCTATCGGTGGTGACCACAGTTCCCTTTCACGGCTGTGCTGACTCTGTTGAGCTAAAAGAGTAATAGATAATATTTTCATCACTAAAACAAATGGAGAGGACTCTATCGGTATTCAGTGAGCAGATCTTTGAGGTACAGCAGTGCTATTTCTTTATAATGGTGACTCTTAAAACAGTCTGTACTTGCAAACCTGAATTTCATCCTCCGGCATCGTAGAACTCCAGTAAAAAGCTGTTTAAAATCTTGGGCTGTTTTTTTTTATGGTGGCTTTCTTCTAAACTGCAGGAGTACTGATAACTCCTGCAATAGCTCAAATCACGGCATGGATGCTTTTAAAAAACATTGTCTTCATAATTCTTCTCTGAATATTTGTTACTAAAGTCAAGCAATTAAACAAAAATTATTCTTACTGCTTTCTCATTACTTTTGCACATTGCCTGTGCTATGTGGGAGTTTAAGACTTGAAAATGTTTAGTTGCTGGTAAATTAGTAAACTCCATTTACTCTTTCAACTCCATTTTAATTATTGCAAAAGGTAGAATAAATTAGAAAATGCATTCGGAGAAACCTCAGTTTGATGAGGCAATAAGAATGAGGCCATGTTCTGCACTATTCTGCATTATTTCAGTGTGCAGTGTTCCACAAGCCTCACTGGACAGTTTTTGGTGTGCTGCTCTGTTCACTGAAAGCAGTGCGTGGCCTTCCCTACAGAAACGACTGGAGGAAAAAATGATGCAGCCATCTCTGCACTGACTGTGGGCGGAGGGTGCCTGGGCTACGGTAACTCTGCCATTGGAACAGGAATGCTGTTTCACCAACACACCACAGAGAGTGGTGGCCAGGACTCATCTAGCAGTCCCTGTGCTTCCTAAAATGAAGATGTGCAAGTGCTGAAGTTCACACAAAGCAAAGGGTCGGCATGCTTCAGCAGCCGTGTGTCGCTGAAGAAACAAGCTATCCATCAGAGTCTCTCGAGGCAGAGACATAGGAAAGGGCATGTTTTAAAGAAGGTTAGTATTAGTTGGGTCAGAACAGCACTTGGACTAACAAGAGTGACTGATAGCGCTAGTGGAAATGTACCAAAGAAGCCAAAGAAAAAGAAAATTCCTAAGCTTTTTCAAACCAAGCAAAGCCTGGAAGCCTGAAGGCCAAATATGGAGGACTGAAGGCCAGCAGCTTGATGAATGTCTGGTCAGCTGTTTCAGGCTGGGCCGTGTTTTTAACACGGAGCTGGTTGGAGACGACCAAATTTCGTTCAGGCACTGGACACTCGCCCGCCGTGAGAACCAGCCGGGCTCGCGAGCACAAAAGCTGCTTCAGGAGGAGCCGTCCTGGCTCAGCCGGCTCCGCTGCATCCAGCACCGGCGAGCCCAGGAGCGGGGCCTCTGCGCAGCCAGTGGGGTCTAAGTGACTCCTGTCTCTCGCTGTTGTTGCAGCTGCAGGGAGGAACAGCTGTGGGAATGGCAGTGGCATAAAGGAATATCCATGAGGAATGGGGGAAGAGGAAATAAGGAGAAATAGGCATTAAAATGAAAGGAGACCCACGGGTATGGAATGCAAAAGGAGGAAATGAATCTACACAAGACATTCTCCTCAATTAAGAGAAGAGAATTTTAACAAGGGAACTTCATGTTGACTGAAATAGAGTAACTTTTGAGGGAACATAGCATAAATATTTTGGCAGCCAGAACTAATTTGATTTCTGGTGCAGAGATACATTGAAAGGTGTTATTTACTTTAGCCACTTAGATCAGGAAAATAGTAAGAATGGTATTTTGCTTTAGTTATCCTTTTGTATGAAGAGATGCCTCTTCAGATTTTGGTCTCTAGCTAGTGCATTTTCCTTGAAATTTTTTACAAAGCCCATACTTTGGAGTAAGAATCCAAATCACTGATTCTTTATTTTTTAGATTGTTAGAACTTGGCATATCCAAATAGCTGAAGAACAATTTTCTCCTGAAAATACTGCTACTATGGTCTCTATCGATGGAATAATTTAGTACATCTAATGCTCTTGCTGTTTATCAGCCTGCTTTCTATTAATTCTAAAAAAGCCTGTTTAATGTAATTATGGATTTGGACATTAAAGTAGAAGCACTGCAAGGGTCTTGAGGGCTTGAAATGAAGGTGTTTCGCTGTTCTGCAATTCATTGATTTCTATTCCATTTTTCTTTTATTGCGTACTATGAAACTTATTTGATTCGCTTGACCTATAATTCAAAACATGAAGGCTGGCGTCAGTCAGTATTAAGAAGTGGTTTTAGCTTCTGTTGGGGCAAATTTAGCATTTCATGGAGTATTCCAAGAAGACTCTAATAACTGTAAGGCAAAATTGGAGTAAAAAGGGGCTATGGAGAGGCATTAACTCTAAGCTTTTATAGTTTATATCTGTTTTTTTTTTCTTTTCAGCACTCCCATTGTAATGCTAGAACAGAGTAATTAGTCTTCCTAAGCCTGCCATTTGAAACAGTGAAAAATAAGTTTGCCTCTCCCTATGAAATGGAGTAGTCAGCAGTTCTTCTACAGACGATGAAAGGGAAAAGTGTCAGGAAATGAGGAGGTGCCAAACCCGGGATCATACATTCTGCACATCCACCATGGGACACTTTGCAGTTTATCATTTATCCCAAAATAGCTGTGGAATTGTCCTTTATATATGTTCCCTCCTCTGCTCTTTGTATAAGAGAATAAGGCATGATGCTCAGGTGTCCTGTACCTTTATAATACAGAGAAATGAATGCCAGGATCTAAAGAGAGTTCCACAAATATCAGAAATTCTCACTATAAAATCATTTTGCATTATCAGGAATATCCTTTTTATTTTTTTTTAATTAACAAAATGGGTTTATGCTTTTTCTATAGTGACTTTGGTGATATTTCATGCATATAATCTGTTGTCTGTGTGATATACAGTATCATGTGTATACACACAATAAGGATGACATGGTGTAGGGACTGAACAGTGAACGGCAGCATAGGGAAAATTAACATCCTGCAGTATCATATTGCTAATTAACTAATTCACAGAGAGCTAAAGAACTGGTTCTGTTTACAAATGTTTGGGTCTGCACACCCAGTGTGTAACATTGTTCGTAGCCTAACGCTGTTCGAAGGAGAACCAGAGACTTTGGGGATAAATATGTATCTGCAACAAAGGAAGTGAGTGGTCTCCTACAGGGTGGAAACCATCTAAAAGGCTTGGGTTGAATAGCCGGAACATACCTGGAGATTGAGGCCCAAAATTTATACCCACCCTTTGTGCAGTTTGGGTCTGCATGCACAAATGCTAGATTTTTACATATGAAAATTTGTAAAATTAAAATTCTGTCAGTTTGGCCTTTGAATTTTTAAGAATTAGGTTCAAGAGCAAGCCTTGGTAGTTGCCTGCACCGCCAACTGTTTGAAGGAAACCGATAATTGAGCTGAAGTCCAGGCAGCATCGTTACTAGTGTCATCTGCGCTCGAGAGATAACAGTGACGTAACATCAGAGTGAAGGAAGAAATTTCGCTTGTTTTTTGCGAAAATTTTTTGTTTATTTTTCCTGAGGAAATTCATGTGGTTTGTAATCATCACAGTGTAGTGTAACGCACCTATGAACTTCAGCTTACATATTTACCAAAAGCCTTGTATGGTGTCTACGTTCTGAATGATGATGGAGAAAAAGGTGTGGTTACCTCTAGGGGTAGAACTGCTTCATTATCCAGAGTATTTTAAATGTCCTGTCATTAGTGAAATCCCTAGATAGCTTTTTAAGAAGTTTCTTACCATTGTTCAGATGCTTTGCTACACCAAGAAGCTTTGTTTGATGAGATTTGCTATGGTTTTCTGATTTCAGTGAAGTTCAGGAGAAAGACTCAATAGAGGAAGAGTCCAAGACTTTGCCCAAAAAAGGGCATTTATGCCTTGCGATTAGAAACCAGAATGTGTGTAGTAGAGTGTACGACATAGAATTAATCATCTAGGCTCCTTCATAGAATCGTAGAATGCTTAGGGTTGGAAGGCACCTCTAGAGGTCATCTAGTCCAACCCCCCTGCACACGCAGGGTCACCTAGAGCACATGGCACATGGTGGCATCCAAGCGGGTTTTGAAGATCTCCAGAGAAGGAGACTCCACAACCTCTCTGGGCAGCCTGTTCCAGTGCTCTGTCACCCTCACTGTTAAGAAATTTTTGCTTCAGTTCCTGTGGAACTTTTGATGCTTCAGTTCCTGGCCGTTTCCTCTAGTTCTGTCGGTGGCCACCACTGAAGAGAGGCCAGCACCATCCTCTTCACTGTCTCTCTTGAGGTACTTATAGACACTGATCAGGTTCCCTCTCAGCCTTCTCTTCTCCAGGCTGAACAGGCCCAGCTCTCTCAGCCTCTCCTCATAGGGCAGATGTTCCAGGCCCCTGATCACCCTTGTGGCCCTGCGCTGGACTCTCTCCAGCAGCTCCACATCCCTCTTGTACTGTGGGGCCCAGAACTGGACACAATACTCCAGATGTGGCCTCACCAGGGCTGAGTAGAGGGGCAGGATCCCCTCCCTTGACCTGCTGGAGATGCTCTTCTTAACGCACCCCAGGATCCCATTGGCCTTCTTGGCCACGAGGGCACACTGCTGCCTCATGGTCAACTTGTCGTCCACCATGACACCCAGGTCTTTCTCCGCAGAGCTGCTCTCCAGGAGGTTGGTCCCCAGCCTGTACTGGTGTCTGGGGTTATTCCTCCCCAGGTGCAGGACCTTGCACTTGGCCTTGTTGGATTTCATGAGGTTTTTCACCGCCCAGTTGTCCAGTCTGTCCAGGTCCCTCTGGATAGCAGCGCAGCCCTCTGGGGTATCAGCTGCTCTTCCAGTTTGGTATCATCAGCAAACTTGCTGAGGGAGCACTCTGTGCCTTCATCCAGGTCGTCGATGAATAAATTGAACAGGACTGGACCAAGGACTGACCCCTGGGGGACACTGCTAGCTACAGGCCTCCAACTAGACTCTGATTACCACCCTCTGAGCTCTGCCATCCAGCCAATAAAGCCACTCCTTAAACAGTGACTGGGAAGAACTGGCAGGGGAGATGTAAGGAAAAAAAAGCAAAAAATAAAATATAAAGGAGGGGAAGGGACAAAAAATATTAAGTACAGTTCTGTATCTGACTCCTGACACACTCTTGAAGACAGGTGCCTGAATCTGAGTTTGGGGGAAATGTCTCAATCTGTTTGGGATTTGGAGGTATTTTTTTTTTAAGTACTTGAATGTCTATTTGAAAGAATTTGTCCTACTTGTGCTATGTTGGTTAGAAGGTTTTGCTCAGGCTTAGGTCTGATAGCGTTTGCAAACAGAGAGGGCTCAGACTTACTTTTTGCACATCTGTCATGATAGATTGTGATTCATTCTCCATCCTTTTTATTAAATGAAGAATTCATGCAGCAAGGAATACAAGGGTTATGAAGCTGGGTGAGAGCAAGCAGGCCATTTGGTTCTGTAGCACAGCTGGGAAATCCAGCTTGGAGTAATTTGCCAAAAAAGGAGAGTTGCAGGTCCTTGGGGAATGTTACAATCCCCCGTGGAGGTACTGGGTAAGCTTAGGCTATTCCAAGACTGGGCAGATGAGCAGGAATTTTCTGCTTCGCCTTGGGCATCCAAGTCCTTTGAACCTTGTCCAGGCACCTAGCACACTTCTGGCTAACAGAGTTTGTGTTTAACGGTCTTCATCATGGCCTAATTTTTCACAGGGTTAAATATGTCTTGTTTTGTTCTGTGAAGTGTAGCTGGGGTAGTGTAGTAAACACCTTGTTAAATATCATTTAATTTGGTGCATATGCTGAAGATGACATACAGCCTTTAAGCTCTCTGTCAACTAATTCCTTATTTGATCCTCAGAGATAGTGATCTTCAAAGGGAGTACAGTATGTTGTGTTTGATACATCAGTTAAAAATGAATAAATAATAATAATAATAAAAATACAGTTTGAGTGGCAATTGAGTTCTCTGTAATTACAAACCGTTGGCCTAGGGAAAAATCCTCGTTCCGTAGAAGTCAGTGGCACAACAATCACTGCAAGGAGAAGAGAATTGCAATTCATGCTTTGCTTTTAGTGGTTTCTTACAAAGTGTAGGTATCTAGGAAAAAAATAAGATTAAGACAAACGTCAGTCTTAGCTAGGCATGGAGGTTTCCTGACTGCAGGGGCTTTCATGCCCAAAGCATGTATATGTGTGTGCATGTGTGCACACGTGTGCAGGATTGAATGATTGCATTTATACATTTTAGGCTGATTTTCTGGACTGCCAGTTTTTATAGGAAAAAAAAAAGAGAGAGAGAGAGAAATCAGATTATTGGTTTATCTTGGGCAATCTTAAAAGAATTAAAAGTGCTTGACCCGCCGCTGTTGGCTGGAGCCTGGAGGGAGCTTACTTTGTTATCGGGGCTCCCTCTCTGGGGACGGTGTGTGGGGGGTGTATATTTTCTGCAGACTTCTTTATCTGTTCAGTTCATGTAAAATGACAGGGTTTGTGCAACCAGTTTCTAATGGCGTTGTCCAAGGTTTGAGGCCTTACTGCTGTCGCTGATTTCCTCTGCCAAAATCAAGTTCTTGAAGACAAGCTATAACTACGATGCCTGAGGCAGGTGTCAGGCATTCCTGAAGTACTCGGAGGGGGTTTTAAAATGAAGTCACAGAAGATGCTGAATTTACTTAAAAAGAAGGGGGACCCCCAAAGAACCCATAGCAGCAGATCCTTAAGAAGTATGGAGATAAACACAAAAGTAGAGCCAAATCATTGCTGTAGGCTCCCGCTTTGGCATGTGGGAAAGAAAAAAATCCCTTCCCTCCCTCTGTGCTTCTGTCCAGCACATATCAGTCAATATGTGCTTTTTTACAGATGTTATTGATCCAAAGCAGCAGCCCAAGTGCCAGCGCACGCTGCTCTCTGCATGCCAGTGTCTTCTGCGAGGCTGCAGCTCTGCCCGGCTCCCCTCAGTTTATCTCCGCAAACCTCTCCCCGCTGCGAGCCGTGGCTCTGCCCGGCTCCCTCGGGTGTCGGGTGCTTTTCCAGAAGACGTGACGCGCTGCGGACTCACCGCTGGCTTCGGCCGAGGGCAGCGATGCTGCTGGGGTCTGTGCATCCCGCGGGGCCGGAGCCTTCGCTTCGCCCCAGCACCTGTCCTTCCGCATGGAGGAAGCAGCCGGCCTCAGGTCCCCAAAGAAACGTTAATGCCTGGGGTTTAAATGTATGTGTGGGACAAAAGAAAGTGAGATTCTTTTGTGTAATGCTGTGTGATTCTAGGACCAGACATAAATGTTTACTGCGTGCCAAAATCTGCCCACATAAGCAGATCAGACTTTGTTTTTAAATGTTGTTCTGGGAGGTCAGAGCCTACTTTGTTTGCTGCATTTTTTCTCTTGTTTTGCTTAGGAAGCAAAGTTCACAGGAGCCAGAGTAATGATCGGATTTCCAATCTTTTTTTTTTTTTTTCCCCCCCCCATTATGTGCATAGTTAAACATAACTGTGGTAGTTGTGGCTTTGATCAGTAGCAAAGAAGCTATAACTTCTAAATAAGCAATAAACCCCATTGTCCATTTTTAAAAAAATGTCGCCTTGGAATTACTGTTAAAAATGGCATGAAATGACTCAAGGGCTGTTTATATCCTGAATGCTTGCATTAGAGGCACCTAAAAATTTATTGTGCAGCTTTCTGAGGTTCTCTCTCCGAACACACTTTCATGTGCAAAGCTTCTGCCACCTCTTTCAACTCTCATTGCTCTCCTAAAATCTGAAGGAGACATTCAGTTTTAGACGCAACCAGCTGGCAAATGCCCCATTAAACGTTTGACTTTTTTTTTTTTCTAATGTATATGTTTTAACATCACTGAAGCACTACTGTAACGTTAGGGCATGAATCATGGCACTGATGCTCTTTGCTTTGCCAGTGACCATTGGTATGTCTTGACCATTTTGTTCCAGTGTCTCTACTTGCAAAACAGGTGTGGTAATAATCTCCTACCTGATCAAGAGCACTGTGCTGCTTCTTGTGCTTATGAGCTTTTTTACTGAGTGTGTATTTCTGATAAGCTCTTAGCAAAGCAGGAGAGCTCTGTTGTTCTGCGTATGTCCCAGTGCAGGTCAGATACAGGGACAGTCAGCTCTGGCCATGTGCTGCCTCACTGTGTGGCACAGGGAGATAGGGGATAAACTGTTTATCCCAATAACACTTTTTCCTGCCTCCCCTCCCCGGGTCTTTTTGTCACAGGAGAGTGAGCGGGGTAGGTTAATAGAGAACTAAACTTTTCCTACTGTTGTTTTTGTTCTTTCCTTGCTGTTCTGGATATCCTGTTGCTAGTCCTGACCAGTGATGTTGAACCTCTCAATGTCCTTATAGAGAGATGGAGATCTGTGAGGCAGCTTTTACTACATTTCTGCTCATTAAAACTTACTAAGCTGCTTATTATGCTTACTTTTGCAGCAAAACCTGTGGAAAATCTCAGCATTCAACATTGACACCAGAAAAGACAGAATCACAGAATGGCTGAGGTTGGAAAGGACCTCTAGAGATCATCTAGTCCAACTCCCCTGCTCCAGCAGGGACACCCAGAGCACATGGCACAGGGTGGCATCCAGGCAGGTTTGGAAGATCTCCAGAGAAGGAGATGCCACAACCTCTCTGGGCAGCCTGTTCCAGGGCTCTGTCACCCTCACAGTCAAGAAGTTCTTTCCCACATGGAGATGGAACTTCCTGTGTTTCAGCTGGTACTCATTACCTCTCATCCTGTCACCGGCCACCACAGAGAAGAGCCTGGCCCCATCCTCCCTACATTCACCCCTCAGGTACTTTTACATATTGATCAGATCTCCTCTCAGTCTGCTCTTCTCTGGACTAAACAGGCCCAGCTTGCTTAGTCTTTCTTCATATGATAGATGCTCCAGTCCCTTAATTATCTTTGTTTCTCTACGCTGGACCCTCTCTAGAAGCTCCACGTTCCTCATACTGTGGAGCCCAGAACTGCACACAATAGTATTTTCAAATACTTCTCCTACGTGTTAAACATAAATAGCTTAATTTCTAAAACCTCTGATTGGTAAAATCTAAAGTGACCAGCTGTGGCCTGTGTGTTTGACTAGCATTTTCTTTATTTAGAAGTAACGGCTTCTTTAGCCCCCTTTTGCCTCATCTGTGTAATGCTGAGCTATCAACATGTGAAATGAGTTTCAGGACAACTGCAGGTGAAATCACTGGACCTCTAACTATTTAGGAAGAAAATTTGCCTGTTGTCAAAATTATGATTGACATTCCCTAAGGAGGTATTCAAGTGTGAAGCTGATGAAGTGGTAAGCTGAGAAGATACCCAGTGAGGATAGAGGGAATATCTCCCCTGCATTTTAACTTGTTTCTGCTCACCCTAGTCCAGTCTGCTGCCATGGTAAGGCCAGCCTTGGAAGTGCTGTGCTGAGCCCCATCTGGATCCCCTGTGTTTTGGGAGATTGTTTATAGCCTTAAGCTCTCAGAGCACCTTGTGTTGTGTTCCTTCTTGAACAGCCTGCAAACTCAGCTGTTCCTAGCTCAAACTGGAGGGTTTGTGATCTCTCAGACCTTGTGGCAGACCTCAGTTCTCATGGCCTGGAGTCAGTTTTAAATGCAGTGAACAGTGAGTCACAGCATTTGGAGGGGGCTGGCTGAGGAGAGGCCACAAATAGAAGCAACTCTGGGGCATTCCATGAAGTACCAAGTGGAAGCAAAAGAGGGCGACATAGGAAGTTCCTTCTAGGGTTCTTGGAGGCTCTTTCCAGAAATGTTACCACAAGCTGCTTGGAACAATATCAGCAGCTGGTCTCAATTTTTTAGGTGTGTTTTTTTGTTTTGTTTTGACTCTTAAGGATTCAGATTTGAAGTTGCTACTTTTGTTTTTATTTTTAAGTCATTTTGTCACTAGGTTCTCAGAGAATAAGTTAGAGAATAAGGTAAAAGTAGATTTTTCTAGTACTTCCCCAACAAACGGCTACCACCACTTCTGGCAAGTGGTTATCAGGACACATTCTGCAATCAGAAGATCTGTAATCAGCATCTTTTGAACTCTCCTCTGAGGCTCGTCACAGCACCTTTCTTTCACTACAGGATTTCTGTCTGCACAATTTCGTACTGAAGCTGAAGTTCATTTAGGTTAGACAGCGTAATGTTGCTTGATGAGCTGCCAGATAGGCACGTGTATGTATTTCAGCGGGGATTAGATCTGTAGCTGCTGAACTCCCATTTGCCTGAGGTTTTCACAATCCATTCTTCCTGTGCTGCCTTGGTTGCTAATTACTCTTCTCATCGTGTACAAAATTGTGTTGTTTACCTTAAAGGTGATGCATCAACTTCATCCTGCTCAACTCGCGCAGCCCTGTGAGTTAGCTGCCTGCTTAGAGTGGTTCCCCTGAGGTTCTTGTTCTGCTGGTTTCCTGTTAGCTTCCACGTTCAATTAGAACAATTTGGAAACACTTGTTTTCAGGAGCTCTGCTTCTAGCTTGTGGAATTAACAAATTTTACCTATTGGGCATGCCTGGTCCTGCTTGATTTCGACATAAATGTGTAAGGTGAACACTGGCATCTCTGGCATTAGACTTACAGAAATGTCTGGAGCTTTTGAAGTGAAAATGTCATGGAACTATACTTTGTACTGTACTATGTGCTGTGCACCAGGCCAAAGGAGAGGGTAGAGCTTAATCATTAGAAACTTTGGACTGAGAGGCATAACTTTTGGTTTCTATTCTTGGTTTTAATGCTGACTTAACATGTGACTGGCGCAAGCGATTTAACCTTTGTATGCCCCTGCTTACCCACACATAAAATGGATATTAGAACCTTTATTCCTCAAGTTTTGTTGTTGAACAGGCTACAAAAGCCTCTCTGTTGTGCGTACCCTGCTTGATGGCATTTTTAAAACAAAGTTTGGTTTTGAAGACTCACCTTTTATCTTTCCACATCCTCATCCCTCATGGCTCTGCTTCTGCTTCCTGGGACACTGGCTCACATACTCTCAACAACTGCATTTCAGTAGAGCAAAGGAACTGTAAACCACAAGAATAAGGCTTTCAATCATGGGAGAAAACAGATTTTTTGAGTCTGGCCTCTGAATCTGCAGATCTCTCCTACAAGAAATCATGGTGGCCATAAATCTCCGAGTAGAAGCAAATAGCGTATGGCTAGAGTGTAGCCTCCCTGACTTTCCTGATGTAGACACTCCAAAATTCAGAACTGGCAGATAAGGAAAAGGGAGAAAGACAGAAGAGCACTCATAATTTATGTGCAATTTTGTGAGATGATCAGGTACCGTGTTGCCATAAATTATGTACTTGAATTAGACAAAACCGTGATAACTGTGCTCCTCTGCAGCCCCAAGCTGCATGAGAAAGATATATTTTCACAGTAGTTAAAAATCCTGCACTTGTGTAATTTGTAAGTGAAATATTTTGACTCATGCATAGGTAAATCTATTTTTTCCCTGCTCATGTGGGTAGTCCAAATGAAAAGGGACTTGAGCAGCATTTGGCCACCTGTGCATCTGTCTTATCTCTCTGCAGTCTACGCATCTATCACAGAAGAGGGGAAAGCTCTGTTGCAGTTACTACTGCTGAAGTTTGGGTGCAAGCTGAGATCTTGGTGCTGCTGGTTTGGGTCAGATCTTCCCTCTGGGTTACTAATCTTGGATAAACAAAGGGAGAAAATGGAAGTAAAAATTATTTAAAAATGAGACTAAAAGAGCAAAAGGAGAGGCCAGAGTTGTAAGTGATGCTAGTATAACAGTGGGCAGAAACTCAAGTTTATTAGCTCTGCCTTCGTGTGGGATGAGATTATCCAAGGATTAACATGAAGGTTTTCAGGCATGAAGAGAGTAACTGGTATTATCAAATAAAGAATGAAATGCAGGAGAAAATGCGAGTGAGAAGATTTTAGCAGATACTGCTGCAGCTGCAGCCCACTAAAGCCCACAGCAAATGTGCTGGAAAACCACATCTTCCTTCTCTCTTTGGCTTTGTGCATCTGCCCAGAAATCAGAGGAAGGAATTAAGCAACTATATAAACAATGAAAGTTTTATATGTAATTTAGTATGGATTGAATATACCTAACAAAACAACTTGCAGAAGGGAGCAGGAGTTCTGCATGTTAGTACAAAACCTAACTTCAGAACTGATAGGTCTTGCACCTGGAATGAATGCCAGTTCCTACAGAAAAGGCACACAGCCTTATCAACATATGAGATTTTATTGTAAGAAAATGCAATCTTCTGAGTGGTTGAATATCCATTCAGCTTGAAGGCTCAAATTCTGGTCCCACTGATGCTTGTGGGAAAAACTTACAGTGACTCTAATTCTAGAAGATTTTACCAATCATCTTGAAATTTAGCCAGTAGAGGGGCTAAAGGGCAGCAGAAAACTACTGTGAAGTTTTGTTGGTCCTTCTCTTTTAAAAAGAGTCAGGCCTCAGTCAGATTTTAACAGAATTACAATTTTTTTTTCCCTCTAAGTTGCTTGCTTTTACCATCCTCCTCTGTTTCATGGCAGGCAGCCTGCCTGGTGTGGCAGGCTGAGCTAAACCCTAATTTTGGAGAGAAGCAGGTGGGGAGCTCTCCTGCAGCCCGTTCTGGGGGCTCAGTGGGTGTCTTAAGCCACTAAAGCCATTTCTGCAGTGAACAGCTCACTGCTTAGATCCCTTTTCTGAGCCCTGTTTTGTACTAATGATAAGAGAGAGGCTTATCCTGGTAGGCTTTATTATATTCTTTCCTTTCTGACCATAGCTACAGTAGTGTAAAACTTTATACCTGAATGTTAGGCAGGTATAGTAACCTTCTCTTTGTAATGTGTTTTCCGGGATACACGTTATTCTTGTAGCCACCCCTACAATTTTTCAGTATTCTTTTATAAAGTATTAACACATTGTTCCAGATTAACAGGCAGAGACAAATTTGCATCTTTATTCAGCATTACCTTCTTCATAAGGACTGGACTAGCTGTGTGTATAATGCAGAGATTGAAAAAGCATTTTTAGTCACTACTTTCTAAAATGCAGCCCACTGTTTTGCAGACATTTGGTTTTTTGTTCTTACATGTAAGGCCTTGCATAACTTGCAGGAGAAATGTTTCCTCAAATATGATGCATAAGTTAAACTTGGCTATGTACACAAAGGAAAACCAATTAAAGAAAAACAAAAACATAGTCTTAGATCCAAGGAGCTTGAGACAGGATAGTTTTTTTAGCTTTTCTCCGAAGAAATTAGAGCATCTTGACATTTAAGGTTTTCCTAGACGCCAGTTCGGAGCTTTCTTTGAAAGCACTCAGAAAGCTGGGACAGATGACACTGCCCATGATTCTTCAGTCTTTTACAATGACTGAACTTCTAAAAAACAAAAATAAAAAAAAATACACACATATATTATATCAACAGTATATGCATAACATATATGTTATAGAGGTGCATACCTCTATTTCAAACAGCCCAGTGGCAATAGCTTTTCTATTCTTGGTTACTACTTCCTCAGTAATAGTGCATGATCCCCCAAAGGGCTTGGAGACCACGGAGTAAAAAAAATCACTAATCCCTATTTTTTTATGCTATAGCACAGCAGTGGGCATACACTGCTTAGCAATGCAGATCAACAGATTCTCCCGTCTGTGACTCTTCCTTTTGGGAGTACTGGAAATTAATGCTTTGGGCAGGTTTCTGGAATTTCAGGAGAAAGACAATAGGTGAGGTGAATGTTGTTCTGGCAGTTAAGTGGTCTATTTATCAAGGAGGAAGATCTGACATTTCCCAGGGATGATCGCGCCTGCCTAGAGGGTACACCATGAGTGGAAAAATTTAAGGCTCTGAGCCAGCAAATGTGAATGACATCAGTGCAACTTGCAGCTAAACTGCTGACGGGCAGGAAGCTGCTCTCATAGGTACCTTTACAGGTCCGGACCCCAAGTTAAGTGCAGGAGAAAGTAGAGGATGTGTTTTGTGGGGTTTTTGTTTCGTTTACTTTCATGGAGATTTAAATAAGAGGAATAGTTCAGACACTAAAATCTGAAGGTGCTTCAAGTTGTTCTGAGAAATCGAAAAGGTGATTGTCCTATTTTACAGATTTTTTTTTTTTTTTTTGGCGGGGGGGGGAATGGTATTTTTGTAGTAAGCTGCAAGTTTGGGGGATGTGTATCCATGTGAGCGCTGTTTCAAAGCCGGTGAAGATGGCAGCACCAACAACTTGCTGTACATGGATGTGCAGCTGCTGGCTCCCCTGCTGACAGACACCGCTGTGGGGTGTTTGCACACGCTGGGGACGGGTTAGCACTGATAGCCTGGGTTTTGTGCCTGAGGGTTTCTGTGTCGCCTCTTCTCCGTGGTGCTTCGTGCCTCGTCCTGCCTTTGCCCAGGCACCCTGTCCAACAGGGAGCCCTCCTCCACCTGGGGAGACTCGTGGGCTGGGGTGTTTTATCTGACAAGGAAAAAATCGGCATCCAGGTACACTGTTTCTGGTAAGCGAAGCTCCGTGTGCCATTCGGTGGCGATTTACGACGATCCCGTTTCCCGCTAGAGAAAGGGGAAGCGAGCCGCAGGGGCTCCTTGTGGCGTTTAAAGGCAAAGCAGCCACGCGCGGCGGGCACGGTGTTTAAAGGCAAAGCAGCCACGCGCGGGGGCACCGCGGGCGACGGGCCGGGCCGGGGCGCCCGCAGCGGGGCGGCCCGCGAAGAGTTAAGGGCGGCGCTGGCGCTGCTGCCGCCGCCTCCCCGCGCCGCGTTACATTATTATTATTATCCTCCCCCCCTCGCTTTCCTTCCAGTTTTGGCAGGGGATTAAAGTAGCTCCCCCCTGTGGCAGCAGTGACCCAGAAACGAGTTTGATGCACGGAGTCCTTCCTCCATAACAAGTCCAAACGTCAGTCAGAGGGAGCCCGCGGCCGTGCCCGTGTGTGCGCGCGGCGCGGGGCGCCGCTCTCCGCGCTCCGCCGCGCCGGACCCATGAGGCGGCCCCGCGCAGGGGCAGCCCGGCCGCGCCGCCCGCCCTCGCCGCCGCCGCGCCGCCGCCAGCAGGTAACCGTGCCCGCCGCCGCGGGGGCCGCCGCGGGAGCCGCCAGCACAGCCATATTTGATGTGTTTTCCCGTCGCTCCGGAGGCGGCGAGAGAGCAGCTTCGTGCCGAAGGTCGCTGCCTAGTGGAAATAAGATAGTACGTCATTAACATGGCGCCAAAAGCCGCGCCGCGCGGCCAGGGGAGGGAGGCGGCCGAGTTGCGGCTCCGCTATCCCACGAGCAACTTGTGCCGCGCTGGGGCAGGCGGGCGGAGGGGGGCGAGGCTGCTTTGCCTTTTTTTTTTTTTTTTGGCGTACGTGTATGCTGTGGTTTTGGTGGTGCTGGCGGCTGCGGTGGTTCTGCCGCGGCACATGAGCCGCCCCCTGCCCGGCCGGGCGGCCCGCGTCGCCCTCGCGGGGAAGTAGCGCCGGAGCAACTTGCTAGACAGATGGCAGCGGCAGGTCCTTTGCAGCTGGAGATGTCGAGGAAGAGGGCGGCAGGGAGGGCTGCGTCGCGGGGAGCCATGGCCGGTGTCTGTCACCGTAGCGCCCACATGGCCGAAACGCCGAGGGCGGGAGGGAGCGCTTGGGGTGGGGGAGAGTGTTGGCGTGCGGCGCGGCCGGGCGCCCGCCTCCCCCCAGCCACGCTCGGCTTGTGCTTGCAGTAAAAAAAAAGAAATGCTTGGAAAGCATAAAAAATGCTCATCGGTGAAATTAAGCAGAAGTTGCCTCTTTTTTTTTCCCCCGAAGGCGGGAGCCGCAGGCGGTCAAGGCGAGAGCTCGCTGCCCGCGGGAGGCTGCGCCGGCGGCTGCTCGGGTGGTCTCTTATCGCGGCTGCTTTGGGTGCCCCCCTCCCCTCTCCTGCCGCCCTCGGAGCGAGCGCGCGGTGCCCGCTCCTGGAGAGCAAGTTGCGGGCGCCGCGAGGCGCACGTGTCCCACACGGCGGCAGCGGCCGCGCGCGGGGGCGCAGCAGGTGCACGGCGGCCCTGCGCCCGCCCCCTCGCCCCCGCCGCGCTGCGCAGTTCAAAGGCGAGCGGGGAAAGTTTGGCGGGCGGCGGCGCCCGGCACGGGTGGGCTCCGCGCTGCGCCTTGCGGCTCCCGGGCGGCGGCCGCGCGTCCCCGTTCGGAGGCGTGCGAGTGAGGCGGGAGGCGAACGCGCCGAGTCGCTCCGGCGGGAGAGCCCGGGGGCGTTTATAGCCGCTCCGTCTCCCAGGGGCTTGGCGAGCGCGGCGGCTCCGGGCCGCGCCGTTG
This sequence comes from Tinamus guttatus, assembly GCF_059628265.1. Lineage (NCBI taxonomy): Eukaryota > Metazoa > Chordata > Aves > Tinamiformes > Tinamidae > Tinamus > Tinamus guttatus. The sequence continues at coordinate 993,178 of NW_028288822.1, read as the reverse complement.
CCGAGCGTTATCTCTGTGTAACGGTCCCGGCGCGGTTACTGCCCTTGCCCGAAGGAGACAAAGCGGCCCCGTGGCGCTCGGAGCGGGGCTGCTGCCCCGCGAGATTCCCGCTAGTGTGGGGCGCTCGGCGGTGCCGGGTGGTTGTTTGTTTGCACCGCCTGCTGGTTGCCTTCCTGTGACAAGAGGTGATACACAGTTTCCAGAACTGTCTGGGAGTGGGAGGAGAGACAGACACAGAAAACGAGCCGAAGTCTCCGCGCTCCCGCTGCTGCTGCTCAATCCGCGAAACCGCCGTCCCGCTCTTCCCTCCCCATCCACCTCCCTTCCCCTCCCCCTCCGCCGTTGCAGCGCGGGGATGGGAGGGTGGAGCGGCAGCTTTGGGCAGTGACAGGGATTTGGGCGAGAGGCGGCGGCGGAGCCGCCGGGGGCACCAAGTTTGATTCGCAGCCGGGGCCGAGCGGATTGGAGCGGCAGGGAGGAGCGGCCGCGGGAGCCGGGAGCAGCGGCATCAGCAGGGGCGGGAGCGGGGGGGTGCTTTCAAATGGAGACTGGTCGCGGCGCTGCTGCCCAGGAAGGTGCCACCCCCGCGGCGGCACCGGTGCAGGGAGGCGCCTCCGTCTCCTTGCCTCTGGCCGTGGCTTGGCGGCGTGAGGAGCCCTGGGCGCTGACACTAACGGTCGCCGCTAACGGTTGCCGCTAAAGCTTGCCGCTAACGGCCGCCGCTAGCGGCTGGCGCGGACTGGCGCCCTGGGCGGGAGGCGCCGCTTTTGAAGTGGCGCCTCCGCGCAGCGAGGGCCCGTCGTGCGCCGTGGGCGCCGCTCAGCGCCCCGAGGCGGCCGCGTCGCTCCCGGCCGCGTGTCCTCCCCGCCTGGCGGCGGCGGCTCCGTCCCAGCGGCCGTCGGGGAGGCGTTAGGGAGACCCCGGCCGCTGGCACCTGCCATCGGCCGTGTGGCCGCACGCAGGCGTCCGAAATACATAGAGACATCTTCCTTTTGGAGAGCTGCTGGATAGGATTAGAAACCGCGATACTGCTTAACAGCACGTTTTAGTTGACATTTTAATTTCGGTACCGGAGGATGCTTTTATGCTAGTCGTCGTCGTCTTTTTTTTTTTTTTTTTTTTTTCCCTGCATAGAAAGGTTTAACTGCGATTTGGAATACTTTCCTTTTTAAGCAGACTCTGCCCTTTAAATAAGTCAGAGGCTGCCCACGCTTGCAAACCAAAAGCCTTCATAAAAGTTATGACAAAATGTGCTTGTTTTGATTCTATTTCTAGAAGTTTCTCACACACAGTGGGATATTGTTGAAACAAGGGTTGTATGATCTAGTGGCAGGCTTTTCCTGCTGACTGCAGATACCCCTCTCCCTGCTTTCAGGCGATGCTTAATACATATGTTTAAAATAAAATAATAATAATAAAGCCCTTTCCCCTCACAGCTGCAGATTTCCCTTTCAACTTCTCTGTTTTCATTCCCAGTTTGCAACATACAATAAAAAAGCTTCTGAATATTTGCTCAAATATTTTCTCCGTGTGGTTAGTGCTGCGTCTTTGTGCTCCCGTTTTCTGCAGGGATTGCCCACGCTGACAGCTTTTTTTCTAGACGGGAGAGATGGAGTGTAACGGGAGCTGGGGTGACTACATTAATTTGTAGAGCCCAATTTATCATCGCTTGATGCTTTGGGCAGTCGCACCAGCACAGCCAGGGACTAAAGGTCTGCGGCCGCCCGGGTCACAAGGCAGCGCCGAGAGCTGCCCTCGCGCAGGTGCCCACGGGCACCGAGGAGCGCCTGCGGCTGGCAGCGCAGCTGGTGCTTCTGCCTTTCCTTGCGACGTAGGGATGCCCAAGTCAGGAGCAGCAGGCCTGCTGTGGAACGCTCTTGCCCTTGCAACATGCTTTGTTGTTGTTCTTTCAGGAGACCTTGAGGACTTTTTCTCCACGTTTAAGGTCTGCAGTGGCCTGTCCCACCAAGTTGTCTTTCATTTAAAATCAAAATACGAACTCCTCCTTTGGTGAGCAGTCAAAACTCCAGTTAAAAAAAAAAGTCAGAAGTAGAAGCTTCTAAGTAGGTTTTAACAGTATAGCTTATTTTTGAGATAATTCTATCTTTTTCCTCTGGGCATCGAAGTAAAAAAAATTGCAGTGTTTTCTTGCCATTTCTGGTGTCAGTTGGTGAAGAGTGACGTGGTGTGATAAACAGGCTCCTCAAAGAGTGTAGTAGTAGCAGCCAAATGTTTTCATCTACTATCCAGTTGTTTGAGATCATGTTATACTTTCCTTCCATTTGTGCAGAAAGTGTTTTGAAGTGCTCTCTCATGTACTGGAGATAATTAGGTCTCAGTCTCGCTGCAGTTAGAGGGTTTCTTTTCAGGAAAGGCCAGTTTTTCAGTTTGTCTTCAGGGTGTGCATCTGTCATAATTCCGCTTTCTTCCCATTCTGTCTCTGCAGCTGCTCACTGCAGTTTATTACAGTGACACCCATTAACACTGTTAAAGTTAATTGTCTGTCAGAGTTTGAATTATAAACCCTTCTTACCCAGAGGTTTATGCAGTCGTTACAAATACGCTAATAAGAACTGTGCTGTATAAAATCTTTGACCTGAGGATGTGTGTTTTTCTAATAGAACTATTAAAAATCTGGTTCTGTTCAGGTATTACCAGAACACAGATTTTGACATGCTTTGCATCTTCCTCTTCGACCATCTATCTACTTCAGGTTGAGTTCTGTGGGAAAAAAAAGAGTATGCCATATTATTTACTGTGGAGTGGTAGCATAGAAATGCTTTATAATGTGCTTTATATTGCACATGAGTGTATGTGTGTGCACAGGCCCATTTTTATGGGGTAGTGCCTGGAGTTCTGCTCTGAGGAAGGTAAGAAGGGTTCGGATGGTGTCCGTACATATCTGGGCAACTCCTGGGCTGCAGTGTGGGAGGGGGGAGAAGAAGTAAAAGGAATGATTTTGGCACTGGTGGACAATGTAATTTTTGTTGCTTAATGGTTCTTTTAGTCTCTTGCAGAGCTTGTAGATGAGAAGCATGGTAATTCCTATTGGTAAGCGTTGTGGATTTGCTGTCGCATTGCTGATTCTAACCCGCTGCACATACCAGTAACACTGGGAAGTTGGCAGAAACATCCGTGCTCCTAACTATATCTAGCTAGTTATGTAGAGTGAGATATTCGTTGCTGGCTTCTGCAAGGATATTATATGCAAATCCAGATCTTATTTTAGAGTCTGACATTGATTCTGGATTATCATCCAGTAATTTTATTTCTGCAGCATTTTATGAATATATCTTGAAAAGGGATTACTACTCTCCCTCAAAAATACATTTAAGTAGAAGAAACGTTTTAGGCCTTGTGATTTTGTTCTTAAAAATGATCTGAATATTGCAAGCTGTAAAATGCAAGTCCGTAGTTAAGTTTGTATGTTCAAAGCGTGTCCATAACCAGTGAACAAAGACCAGAGCTTAACTTTTGGAGCCAATGTGCTAAAAAATCATGGTCTCTGTTCCATCCAACAATTCTTTGCTGTGATGTGACTGTGGGAAGCACTCTTAGATGCTTTGTCCACCCTTGGGAAATGAGGTGGTGCCGCCAGCAGAGTCATGACTGTGTCCGTAAACCTGTCTTCGACTGAAGGCTGGCATTTGCCTCCATCCAATTTCTCTTCCTCCTCCCCTTAATAAATATTATGGCCCTCGGAAGAAATAACTATCATCCTGCTGTGCGTCAGTTGGTCTGCCTGATTTCCTAACAGATGCTTTTAACATGAGGAAAAAACAACAACAACAAAAAAATCATGTTTTAAGAAAATGGAGCTGAAGTGTGGTACAAAAGTTGGAAGATTCTCGTGGGATTGAACCCAGGTTGTTCCTTGCAGGCTGCACTAGAAGGGCCCTTGCTGTGTCGCAGCTGGAGGAGAAGGTGGAATGAGAGGGAAAATTCATACCCGAAGGCTTGATTGGAGGGCTCCTGTGTTACTTCCAATGGTAGCAAGTGTCAAAGTATATTTATGGCAACGTGTGTGAGGTACCCATGTCAGTGAGACACTGGGGAGCATTTGACGTGTGTGACCAGCAGTCACTTGGGAGCTCACGGACCTTGCTGCTTTTAGAGTGTTGGGCAACCTATGGGCAAATGCCCATGCAGAGCTGGTGTGACAGTGTGGGGAAAATGTGCAAGAGATGCTGCTCACGATAGAAAACATGTAGGGATGCTTGCTGCTTGGCTGGCTGCTTCAGAGAAGTTTTCCAGTTTGCAAAACAGAGGCTTGGGAAGTGTGACGTGTGGGAGCAATGAATGTTTTGTGGGCTCTGGAGGACCAGACAGCGGTTTTGTGGTCGCATGCGGTGGGGGAGAGTTGGTCGCGGTGACCGGGGGGGGCTCTCCCTGCCCTGCAAAAGTTGCAGGCTGAGTCGTGTAGCTCTTACTTCCCTCTTGTAATGAGTCTTAAAAATTAGCTTGAAGTTTTCACTCTTTGCATGTACTGTGCTTGCATGTGAATTTGCTTTGCTTACACACGTAAGGATCTTGGCCAATTTGTCCCGTTAAAGTGATTGTGGTGTAGTCAGTCTGGATGATCCCGCCTTTGCTTCTGAGCTAGGGAAATTGTCAGGCTTTGTTCTATTTCAGAATGCGCTTTAATGAGATCAGGGGTGGATCAGATGTAGTGTGTAGGCACCTGAGTGTATTAAGTGTATATCAAAATAAAAGCAAGTGAGAAATACTCCGATTTTTTGTGAACGTTCAGACTGAGAATTTTAAAGGAATTAAATGTTGCAGGCACTTGAATCCCTGGTTAGGAAAGAGAATGAGATAAGCAACTGTATTGAGAAGAAAAGTGTGATAGCTTTCTCATTCTGCCTTTTATTTTTAGGTAAGGGCGTCACAAGCGGGAAGGAGCTACTATAGCTTGTTCTCTCTTGAAAGTGAAGAAGCTGCAGAATGTGTATGTACGTGGTCAAATGCGGAAAGGAAAGAAAAAAGTGTGCACGTTTAAGATGCACTGAACATCACTATCAGTACCTTGCCCTTATTTTTTAAAACAGGTCTTGTGTGTCTTAAGGTATCTAATAGAAATTTATCGTCTTTGACAGCATGCTGTGAAAATCAGAGGCACTGATGCCCTTACGAGCAGCTGTATTTCAGTCACTAGGGTTGTAAGATAGTGACAACACTATTCTAGTGTTACCTGTAAAATATATTTTAAACATAGGCATGAACATCTGATGGGAATGGTTTAAAATGATTTTAGATGTTGAAACATGCTGTTTTAGTGCTTTTAATGATAAAACTCGTAGTGGGTTAATCTTCCAAGATTTGGGACTTAGTCTGAGCAGATGAATATTGCTTTTCCATCAGTGATTTTGCTCCATGTAAACTCAAATTAGGTTCAAAGATGGGAGAACGAGATCTCTAGACTTCAACTCCTCTTTCACGTGCGTCTGTAAAAGATATTTGCATAAGCTTCATCAAATTGTGTTTTTCTTTTAACGTTACTCTTGATGGCCCAGGCTTTTCAATGTGGCCAACTGCAGAAACGTAGCTGAGTGGAAAACTGTATTACCTGCCTTACCTAATCTGTATGCCAGGGTTCCCAGTTTGGCTTCTCCGTCCTCCTGACTGACTAAACTTGAGTGTTTGAACTGGACGGTGTTGATACCATCCTCTCCTTTGAACAACAAACAAGATTTTATTATTATTATTATTATTATTATTATTATTAAGATTTGAGAGAAGCTTCTGAACTTTCCTCGTTTCATGGATTTACAGAAGCATGGCTAAGAGAAGATGAATTCAGAATACACTCTTAAACATGCGTCGGGCCAGGATTTTTAATTTACTTCCTTGTTAATCTTGAGTTTATGGAGATTAGTGGATCACAGTGCATATTTGTTGTGTTTGCTTCTGGGTGCAGTATACTTTTCAGACCACGTGGGAATGAATCAAGAAGTGAGGAGTGTGAGCAGGAGTGCATAATCTAAATTTCTGAGGTTTTTTTTTTTCTCGCTATCCTCTTTGTTCATGGGAGATATTTCCGTTTAAGTACATGTTCGTTTTATTGTTATTTTTTCGTTCAGTTACAGAAAAAAGTTCTGAACAACTAGAAAAAGTACCTTCAGGAACAGGCATTTATTCCCCTGGCTTAGGCCTTGTAGCAGCCGGTCTGTTTTTCTGTTCCTGTTCTAATCCTGTTTTGGATCTGAATGTTGTTTTTCTGACTGGCTGTATCAAAACTTGACTCTGAAGTGACTTCATTTATACAAAATCTGAATTCAGATTTTGTGGGTTGGGTTTGGTATATATATTTATTTATTGGCAGCATATCTGTTCATCATACCTGCAAAGTTGTGGTTTACTTCAAAGCTGTTCCTTTGAAATATATATATATATATATATATATATATATATGTATAAAAGCATGCTAAGGAGATGGCCATTGATGCTTTTTTTTTTTTGGTGTCAGAATGAAAGGTCATGGCGAAGTGAACCACTTACCTTTAGTGAGCAAACATTTGCGACTCGAAATGTTTAGGTGTTTCAGGCAGAGGCGTCTTCATTCCCACTCTGGGAAGTTGGTCTCTGCGAGAACCCTCTACCCCTGCAATTTTCATGTGTAAGATTAAAAATGAGGAAATCTCCCAATGCACAGGTTGTTACGATGATACGGAGTTCACTGGAAACATAAGAGTCTTTGTTTCAGTTGCTTGTGATCTGCTAGTGATACTAAAAATGAAATCCTTTAAAAAAATGCTTCTTCCCTTTTATATGTGTATTTTTTCTAGTAGCAGGTGCTGTTGTGCTTTTATAGGGAATAGTGGTAGTCTGCAGGCCTTTCTCCTCCTTGCCTTCGAAATTAATCCTCTAAATGTTGCAGACACCATCAGGTTTACTACAGTTCAGCTGTATTCAGGGAGAATGTGGTTCAAGTGGTTAAATGTGAACTGAAGGGGGATCAATTAAGAGAGTTTTGCCTAAAGGTTTCTAGGAAATCCCAAGTCACATGGAAATGAAGAGGTTAGATATTCAGCAGCAACCTAGAAGCAAAACCAGTTTGGCACCTGACGTCCAAATCTGCACCCCACAGGCACCTGTGGGGCTTTGCTGCTAACAGAGCACCTAGCCCGTTTGTCACCACAGTTGATAATGTGGCAAGCGGAGACCCGGGGGAGTAGATGTGCAACCCGGAGTCCTTGTCAGTTTAACTTAGGCTGGACATGCCTTTCTGTGCTTGCCTTGTCATGTTGTTTCTGCTCTTTAGCTTCTGCTTTTTAGTGGCTTTTTACGTGTAGATGCACACTAGCAATTTTCCACTTTCTGAAGCTTCCTGAATTTAGTTTCATCCCAAGAGAGAATACATGTGAATATACCAGCAGCCTGTGGAGAGCTGACAAAAACACAGAAGTTTTCACCTTTACATCGCTGCTTCTTGCACCGTAGGACTCAGTACTGCTGGAAGTCGTCAGCTTTGGCAGCTCAGAGGGGTGTCTGTGTAGTCAGTTCTGGGTCTGACTCCTTCTGAGCAGTTGGTTTTAGGCAGGGCAATAGAAATACACCTGTAGGGAGAAGTGACTCTTGCTTTAGACGTGGTGCCACCCAGGACATGTTTGGTTAGTCTGGGAAAACTTGCCTGCTTTTCCCCCACCCAGAAAGTGGAAGACTTTTATCTTTGATTTCATAATCTGGCACTTTGCACAGGAATAAAATTGTTCCAAGAACATATTAGCCAGAGTAAATATTTACAGAGGCAGTGAAAAATGTTTTTGTACTGCAAATATAGTGTCAGAATGGACAGGGGAAGTTAAACCCGTTTACGGCAGATATTTAGTTATTTTTTTAAGTCCTCAGAGAGCAAAATGTGCCGTTGTCCTGGGGTGAAAGCAGTGGTGGGGTTGTCACGGTACCCTCTGATCCTGTTTACACCTGCTCATGTGATGACTGCCCAATTAAGCACTGTAGAGATATTTGCTGTTCCTGTTTCAGACGCCGTTTAGAGTTGTTTGTTTTCCTCTGTGTGCCATCAGAAGCACAGCTCGATGGCTGCATGTTACGGGCACCGTGGGCTAAGCGCTGTGTTCTTGCTTTGCAGGCCGCCGGCTGCTTCCCGTGGCGATCATGAAACGGCGCCGGCTCCCCAGCAGCAGCGAGGACTCCGACGACAATGGCAGTAAGTGCTGCTCTCTTGCAGGGCGCGCGAGGCTGCGCCTGTGAAGCACCTTTCCCTGCACTGGGATGCGCAACGGGCGTCTTGCCTAGTGGCTGGGCCCTTTGAAATCTGTGTTGGAAGGAACCACTTTTGAGCTCCCTTGCTCAGAGGGCAGGTGGATTCGGGGTCCTCCAGGGTTTACCGTTCACTGAGCAGTGTGGTTATCGTTAATACGATAAAACAAGAAAAAAAAAGTCTCTTTTTCCTCTTTTAAAACTCCTGTTGTAAGCAGCATCATTTATCCTTACAAGGACCAAATCCATGTTGGGCACATGGTAACACTGTCCACAGCTCAATATTTAATAGAAGTTTGCATTAGGATTTCAGATTTGCTTCAGTGTTCTCATTCTCTCTAGTGCGATGGAAAGGTGTGTCGCTTTAAACTTAATAAGGAAAGATTGGCAGTGCTTAAAAGTTGCTCCTTTTGTTTGACAGTTATCTCAGTCAAGGAATAACATTCAACAGTTTGCTGTGATTAAGGAATTTGAATAGATACTTATTTCTCCATTTGAACTATCTCTTTCTTTGACATAACTGACACTGAGCTGTGTAAAATGTACTTCTTGTGCTTGGATTCCAGGGAAATGATAGTCTTTCATGTGAAAAAGGAGAAAAAAAAAAGGCAGCGTGGGAAATGTGCCAAGGTGTTTTATTTGCTCAAACAGGCAAGCTGATTGTACATGACAACAGTGCAACTTGGCCAGTTGTCAGAGACATTCTCTTGTTTTTAATCTGATCTATGTGCATGCACATCTCCTGGGACCAAAGTTGTTGCATAAGTTTAAAATATGGTATTTGGCAAAATCTGCAATTTTGTTGTTGTTGCTTTTTTGATAGCTCAGTCAGGAACGTAGTAGAAAATGATGAGGGAGATTTTTCCAGGCGCTTTGGAAGGCCTTGCTCTTGGGTACGTGGCTGCTGTGCTGCGCTGCAGCCCTGTGAGGGCTTCACCTGAGAACTACATTGCTTGTGATGCCAAAGTGCATCCTGGCTGTGCGGGAGCCTGCTCGGGTAGCTCGAATGGACACCCTCCCTGGGGAAGCTGCTGCTGCTGCTGAGAGGCCAGTGTGGTGAAAGGGCTGGAGCAGGTGAGAGCTAGTGAGTTGATTAGGAGCTCAGCCAAGTGCAAGGACTGAGCAAAGGCTACTAAGGATGTGTGGGATTTCGCTTGTGCTTGGAGAAATACCTGCAGCCAGGAGGTTTGAAAGAAAACCCCGAAATGTAACCCATTTTTCCAGGTTAGGCTATTTGTTTGGGTTACCAAAATTGAAATTGGTGTATTTCTCCAAAAGTGAAGTGTACTGTGCTTTGTTTCTTCCGCAGAAGAGATCAAAATGTGTGTGTCTACTTGAAAAATATGCAAGTAGCAGCAAATGCAATGTCTTTCATTTGAATTTTGCTTCACTGTTTTTTTTCACTCTCTTTTGTATAGCTTTATATAGCTTATAATTTAAAGCAAGGAAATAATTACTTATTGGTAACCATTATGTTTATAACAAGTTGATTAACAAATCTGAATAAGTAGCTATTGGATAAATTAGATAGCAAAAACCCAATTAAATTTTAAAGTATTATTTGCAATATACATTACTTGCCTTTCAATTACACATTTTTCCCCCCCTCGGCTTAATTCCCCTTTTTCCCTTTTTTTTATGAAATTACGGGGCAAACTCAGATACAAGTCCCTGCGTATTCCTTACTTTACTGCACAAGTACCCCAAAAGTTTGAGGGTTATTAATGCAAGGGTGCAATGTTAGCATCTCCAAGGCGCTTTCTCATTCACGCCTCCGTGAGAGCAGTGTGTGATGTTCAGGCCCTGTTCTTCCACTCGCCTCACGTTAGCCTTTTTTCCACAACGTGCCAGTAGTTCTTTATAGCTATATTTGAATGCCAAGATTCTCCCTGTATGGGTTTCATCTTCCCTTAATCTTCTCTTGTCTTTGAAATTACTGGTTACTCTCCCTCTGTTAATTTCTGTATGGAGATCCGTAATTATTCTATCAATAGTGTCTCATTCACTGTGCGTGATACTAGTGTAATGCAAGGGAACCAAAGTCTTTTGCCTGGGGAAAAAATATATATATATATATTTCTGTGAATTTCTGGCCTCGCTGTTGAAGTGTTTAAGCTTTCCACCAGCTATTTTTCCCTCTCAGAGATTCCTGGAGGCAGAAGACAATTAAATAGACTATTTTGAGCACTTCAAACAGCTGCCTTCTAATTGAAAAGCTGAAATTTAATCAGCACTTGGTGGAAATCCTGTGGCCTACCATGTGCCTCTCCTCAACGAGGCCCAGCACGGAGACGGCCCGTGCGCTGCCCGCGCTCCGCGTGGCCGGCGAGCATCCCGGCTCGCGCGTGGCCCGCGGGGTGAGGCTGGCGTGCCCGCCGCGCCGTCGCTTCCCCTCTGCAGCAGGGCTCGCATGCTGTGCCCAAGTGTACTGACCCGAGCAAGATGCTGGAGTAAGGGTGGCTATTGCTTGTTGTCTCAGTAGGTAATATGCTTAGCTAAAAGCTTTGCAGCCTAAAGAGAGGCTCTCGCTTTTCTGATTCCTTCGAGGACAAGGCCCCCTGACTTGATCTTCCTAAAAGCTGTTTGCAAACTTGGTGCCCCCCAAAATGTTACCTTTGTTCCTGCAACTTGACTACTGCAGGTTGGTCAGTTATGTCACCATAAAATCAGACATCCTGGGCAGCGTGCTCAGGGTGACCCTGCTTGTGCAGGGAGGATTGGACTAGATGATCTCCAGAGGTCCCTTCCAACCTCAACCATTCTGTGATTCTGTGATCTCAGTCTAGGTCTGATCTTTAGATCATCCGGCATGAGGCCAAAATAGCAGTGAGCAAGAGATGCCGATGGAAGTGGTGCACAGCAGTACTGCCATCATTCCCTAGATAGCACAGTATTTTCTGGTAGATTTCAGTTTCTGAAATTGTAGGTCACTTTTGAACATTTTATCCATAAAATATAATTGAGTGAAAAATGGCTGCAGGCGTAGTTCTGAATTGTGAACCTCCTTGTAAATACAGAGAGATGGTATTGGAAAAGGCTTGGGAAGGCAGTAGGATTATTGGCACCTCAAAGTAATCTTTTTTTGTTGTCTGGCAGCTTGTTCGTTCCTCTCCCTCTACAGATAATGTATTACAGCAGCTATCATAGACATTAATATTAGCTAGGCCCTTTATAAAAAGCCTTGTGATGTATGTGACATCTTCTTCAAAACTTGTTTTTAGTAAATTCATAATCTTTACCTCCAGCTCAGTTACATCCTTGCGTGGCTGGTGCATGGCTTGCATGACTGGCCAGCGCTTTTAGAGCCATTCTTGTTACGTTGCATTTCAGCTTGCTTCTCCATGGCAGAGCTCCTTCTCTCTGTGGTGCCAGGTCTCATGCTCATTAAGCATTAGTTTTGAAGCCTTTTTATCTTTTCTGTTTCGTGTTTTTGGCTTTGTTGGTCTGCAGATCTGCAAAGGTGGTCTGTGGTGAATGTCCCTTTTCCTCTGTTCCCTGGTCAGTTGTGCAGCAGTTTCCCTTGGCAGCTTTGGAGTGTCCGTTTTGTGCAGAATTGCTTGGACGCTTGGAGAGATCGTGTTTGAGACAAGGCTTGAGCCTCAGGCAGGTGTGTTGTGGGGAGCTTGGCTGAAATCCAGACCCCCTTGGATGTCAATGACAGTTTGAGCCCTGTTTTCAATGAGCAAGGAATTTGGAGCGTGATTTTTTCACACGTACTTGCTCCCACAGAGCCTCTTGCTTTATTTGTGGAGGATTTGCCAATTCATCATATTCTTCCATCCAGAGTGTCTGAAAGAAGAGCTGGAGACATAGATGAAAAATACTTCCAGGTTTTACAAGGTTTCCCATCACTTCAGAGAAATGAAATATTTAATACATAGGGACTATGGAGTATAGCTCTGCAATTTACATGGACTCTTATTCTACCATTGTTAAACAAATGTTGTTTTAAAGGTAAACATCTTTTGGCAATACCCGTTGCGTTGACTGAATGACATAGATTTATGAAGTGCTTTTCATCCCAGTGGGTTCCCAGTGTTTGAGACGCATCTCAAGAGCGCTTAGCAGAGGTTGCTGAGTTCATCAAGCGAGGTATGGACGTCATTTACAGCGGGCTTGCAGCCGTCGCTGGCCCGAAATGAGACAGTTACTTAGCAGAGCATGGAACCCTGTGTGGCCTTTTGTGAAAAGGAAGTGAAGAGCATTTTCTTTATGTTTTTTTCCCGCTCAATTGAAGTGACTGGTAGATGAAGGATGGTTTTTCTACAGCTGAATGTAATGTAATTACAGTGCTGGAGTTTGGACAGAGCAGCAGGTTTAGCAGTCGCTGCCGCGCTCCTGAAGGAGGATGACGGGATCTGAAGCGATGACAAATGGTCAGCGCTTGGATCCTACCCGAAGGTTAGGTTCACTGGGGCAGGGAATGAGCTTTCAGGGAAGCATCTGTTACGCTTCTGAGCGTGCTGAGAGACTAGTTTGAAAGACATATCTGGGCTGCCAGGGTATTGTGTTGGTGGAAGAAACATGACATAATCATCACCTTTTTGCAGAGGCCCATATTTCTTTCCAAGACTCCCTCTATCAAGAAGAGCTCACTCCACCCAAGTTGCGAGGCCTGGCAGGCTCGCGTGGCGTCGGCCTGGGAAGCTGCCTTGGGAGATGCTCACATGAACTTGAGCCTGTCCCGAAGCCTGCGCGAAGCCCAGGGTGCTGTTTGGCTAGAGCTGAGCTGCAAGGGGGAGCGGTGGGCTGGGGCCGGAGCGACGCTTGCGGCTGGCCGTGCCGAGTAAGACGGGTCTGGGAGTCTCTGCCCGCTGGCGGCGTGCTGTGCACCCGGCAGTGCTGTGCACCCGGCAGCGCGTGGCCGGGTGCGCGTGCTGTGTGACCCCTGAAGGGGGGCTTGCAGGGGCTCAGGGCGTCCCGTGACAGGCGCAGGGCAAGCGCGTGGTGCGGGGGGCCGTGCGGCCGGGCCGCGTGCATCCACTGCGGGTGGCTCTGGCACCTGGCAAGCGGCGCTTCAGTTCGTGAGGAGCATCAGCAGTGATGGGGTAAAAGGCAGCTGCTTCTTCTGTTTTGATCTGGAGCGAGATCATTGCGTAATAATCCCCCCTTATGTAAGGGGAAGAGGAGATTAGACAGGCAGCTCCTCCAGCAGCAGAAACACGAGAAGGGCAACTTGGATATGTGACACCTCACTGCAGGTTGTGTTTGCACACTTGCTGCTTTCTCTGTGATAAGGCCCAAAGATAAGTGCACAGACAGCTCTTTTTATACCTAACATACTAGAAAACAGCCTTCAGACTGTGGATTTTTTTTTTTGGTCTTTTTTAATATCCTGATTCATTTGTGCTGGAATTTGGGTCTAGGCATGTGGAGCTATGTCTAAGTGACAGGAGCCTGACTGCAGAGATGTAGGCCAGGGAGGCTCGGAGCATCTCGGCTTCCTCCTCAGGCTGCAGATCTTCCTGACAGGTGCTGGCAGCAGTGCCCGGTTCTCCTCGGAGCGCGCGGAGGAGCCGCGCGGGCAGCTGGAAGCGGCAGCGCTCAGCAGGAGCCGCAGCCTGGCTCACGCGCCCGATGAGCTGGGCCCCGCCGCGCCGCCTGCGGGCTTGGGGCTTTTTTCATCTGTTTTTGACAGATCATTTAGCAAATTGATGCAGTTAGAATTGATTGGGTTTCTTCCTTCTGGCACGTGTACATTTTTGCAAATACGGAAAAAGAATTCACTCCTTGACTGTTTTTTTTTATCATCAGGAGGTGTATGTATTATATACACCTTCTAAGAGCATCATAAAGACGCAGTATTCACAGTATTACATTTTATATAGCAGTTTAGGGGAACGGAAAGTTTTCCTGCTTGAGACTTAAAAGTCTCCTTTCCAGCACCACATCAGCTCTTTGCCTCTCTTGACAAGAGGTTACCAAGCTGCTGTGAATCGTGCCTAGCCAGTTGTTGAGGATTTTTTTGCTTTCTGTTTTTAAGTGGACAAATGCAAATTTATCCACTTAGACCTGTAGTATTGGTGGATCTGATTCTTCTCTCTTTGCTCTCAGTGAGGTGTTTTTCACATATTCTGTGTGTGTTGTTGAAAGAATCGTCAGGGACAGACAAACGCTGAGGACATTCAGGAGAACCTTAAATAGAAGGATTGGGATGGACTGGCGCCCATCCCCTGGCGCAGTGATGCCAGCCATGTTCATCCTTAGCTTGAGCCACCGTGTGAAAGGATAGTCACTTAATAAGACACCTTTTACATCTGATATCTAATGATGATAGAGTTGTATGTTTTGTATGTTTTTTTTCCCTAGTTCCATGCTCTGGAGCGCTATATTTTTCATATTTGCTGTTAACATTTTTTTTGTGAGTATATGCTCTCTAACATCTCACACATCTTCCACAGAACTAATTTCCCCCAGGAGGTAAATGTTACCATAGGAATTTTCTTTTCATTACTGGGAATTCATTACCAGGCATCTTCAAAATCCCAGTAATTTAGATCTCTCTTATCTTTTTTTGTTATTTTAGCAAAATTCCATTTAATTCTGTCTTGATCGTTAGTGTTTTGGCTAAGCTTGGTGGTCCTTGTCTGGACTGGACTAAGGCTGTTGGTGAACATAGTCATTTAGTATTTTGAATAGTGCAAGGGGATCATTTTGTTGAAAAGAATTTGAAGTGTTTCTAAAATGCTCTAGGTATTTTACTCTAGGTGCATGTGTTTTTATAACACAAAAGAACTGTTTCAGATCCTGTGTTCATTTTGATCTCAACATATTGTTTCTTCCACATACTCCATGAGTGGTTCTTACTATGGGTGTTTAGACATAAAATTGGATCATTTTTCACTGGAGTAGCAGTAATTGCGTGTGAATTTTCTTCCTCCCCTGGATTTAGTGCCAAAATATGGAAATGATGCTTTAAAGATCAATCACACCCTTGGTTTTCCTCCTGTGCTTCTGTGGGTGTACTCAGAGCCCGTGGATTGCCTGGTAATGAAAGAAACTTGGAATAATTTAGTGACCTGGTCTTGGCCCTGCTGAAGGCAGCAAAACTCTGCCCTTGAGTCTAGTGAAAGAGTTGAAGCTCCTCTTGGAGATTACACAAGTAGTTAAATTTAAGAGCATTTGGAGTGGAGAGCCTAGTGTCATTTGGCTGCCTCCTTTAGCTTCTTGCTCTTTGTGTCTTAAGTGCTGGTTATTTGAGTCTGTGAATGTGTGCTTTATAGTTGGGTTTTGTTTATTCAGTGAGTAAATGTTTTCCATACTGAAGTGAAGCCCTTGTCAAAGGTCACCTGTTAGCTACAGTTACAGATCTTAGCGGGTAGTAAAATCTCCATCCCCTGAGAAAATTTTCCACCTTTTTCTCATAGTATTATGTACAGCCACATTACATTGCCCAGAAAAATACAACAGTCTCTTTAATAACTTATTAAAAGCTTTTCCACTGTTCATTCACCAGTCGTATGTGCAAGGAAACAGCTATTAGAGAACTATGCAAGGAACTCTTTCTTCCATGCTCATTGTAAGAAGTTATTTGGCATGGAAAAAGTGCTCATATATCATGAAGAAGGCTGGCTGTGTTTGAGCTGTCCCTTCCATATGAAAACATTATAGAGTGAGATTTCATATAGCCCTTAAGAAGAGCAGTGGGGATTCTGTAGTTCAGGAAGTGATAAGATTTTGCTCTTAACTTGCATGAAGCGGGTGGCTAATCCAGTGACCCAGCCCTGGCGAACTTGCACTGTGTCCGTATCCAGAAGATGACATTTAAGACACTGGTGACATGTAGCATCTGCAGGTAACAGAGGGGAGAAATGGAGGCGGAAGACTTGGTAAGGATTATTTTACTCTACACGTTTGTAGCTTCTCTGTGGCATGAGAGACACCTGGAAATCCGTCTTTCGATATCTACTTTTGGGGAAAAAAAGCACCCCAAAAGAGCCTGTGTGCTTGAATACTGCCACCCTTCTACCTGTGTTGAGTTGTCACCAGACCTGAGCTAAGGCACGTGGAAGAAGATCCCGAGTGCAGCACCCTGCTGCGGCTCCAGCTTTGCCAGGTGCACGCATTACTTAGAGCAGCTTCATTGCAGCCTCCCAAGGGACAGAAATGGGGGTTGTTGCTCTGCACCCCATGTGGACACACGCCCGGGTGCCTGTGCGGGCCTGGCCAGCCCTAGAGGGAGTGAGGAATCCCCAGGGATCTGCAGAGCTCGGTGAGCAGAGAGCTGCTTGGATACTCATGTCTTGCAGAACCCCCAAAACTCAAGGCTGACCTGTGTGAGTGTTTATGAGCTGTATGTCTTACAGTGAGTCCACTGATTAAAGAAATCACACCTGTCTGAGTGTTAAAATGCTAATGCATAAGGTTGCTGGATTACAGGTAAAATCTGCTGTGCTTTTCCTGCTAGGGATTTTAGTTGTATGTCTCTGACACTTTTTTCACTTGATTTTACTTACTCTCCTCGTATGTGTTTCCTACATGGAGCTGGGGCATAGGTTGGCTGGGGGGCAGGAACAGGACCCCATGGTGCTGCTTGTGCTTTTCTTTAGTTTTCAAGAGATAGTAGGTACAGGTTTTGAGACTTGGCTTTCCACACAGGTTAGTAAACTGTAGTCAGTGACTTTCTGTGCTTTCTTTCCTTTCATAAAAAATACAACTCTTAAATAGAGGGGCTTAGGGAAAGTGTCTTTTTTTTTTAATCTTTCAAAAAAAGCCCCAACTTTTGTGTTAAGAACTCATATTAGTTTAAAATGATCCTTTCCGTGTTCCTGCCTTGGAAGAGGTAGCTGACTGCTGCACACCTTGCTCCAGTTGGCACCGTTGCACGGGGGTGTGCAACACTCACGGCGCTGTTGGGTGCTTTTAGCGGGGCCTGTTCCTCAGTGTGTTGCTGAGCAGAGAGAGCAGGCACTCGTAGCTACAGCGTGGTGCATTCCTCCAGCGGCCGGGGGCTCAGCGGGGCCTTGCCAGTGCAAGTCGGATGCAGCCATTTCACGTTGAAGTGAGTTCTGGATTTCAACAGAGACCTACCCCGTCGCGTCCCCGCACGCGGGCCGTTGCGCTCGCTGCCCTCCGAGAGGCTTCTGCTGCGTGGTGGGAGGAGATGCTGCTCTCACCATTGGCACCCTTGGGTTGTTTGCTCTGCTGTGGTTTTTGCAACTGTCGTTGGTGTTGGAAAATACCCGCCTTACATATAAGCCTTGCTGCGTTAAACTGAGCTGGTTTGCAGTGGTGTGAGATGACTAGGTTTAACTGTGGGTTGTGCACTGGTGTCACAGCACTACCTTGTCAATGGAGTGTCGTTTCCTTCTTCCCCTTTTTCCCTTTCCTCCTGTTAAAATATTTCGAGAAGCTGACAGAGGCTCTGTCCAAAGGTTTCAAGGCAAAAAGATATAATTTGTTTGGAATGTAATGAATAATTCTATAGACCAAAAATAACATAACTGAGCTGAGAGGTTTCCTTCAGAGAAGAGGCAACAGCTCTTGTTGCAGGGTGTTACTGAGTGAGCATTTTGTTTTACTTTTAAGTTTTGGAAAGGCTCGGCCTGATAGCAAATGGGTAGCCAGCAGAGATAGGACATTAGGTATGTTGTCTTCAAAGATTACATCTCAGACCACCAGCAGACTTCCTGAGCAGCTGTTAAGCTGCAGAAAGTGGATTATTGCTGCTCACAGAAAAGGATGTTATGAAGTAGCTTTGCCCACATGCTGGGGGGAGAAGTGCTAAGGCAGTATGTATATCACTAGAGAAAACAAAAACAAAACAGAAAAGAGATCACAGAAGTGACTGAGCAACCTTTCAACATTTTTTCTTTTTCCCCTTCCCCTTGTGGTTCATTTTGGAAGGGCCTTTCCGAGGTTTGCCATAGAAGCTGCCGTGTCTTACCTTACTCGTGTGGTCCCACTGGAGTTCCCAGTAGGAGCCAGCCTACTTGTGTGCGCTTGGAGGGGAAGACTTTTGCTGGCAGCTGGCAGCAGTGTCTTCTAATGACCATTTCTGTGTTCTAGGTTTGTCTGCTTGGTCCCAGCATTCAAGATCTCGACGTCGGATGACTTCGTGCTCCAGACATGAAGATCGAAAACCCTCAGAGGTATTTCTGAAATTAGATTAACACCTTGTTATGTCTGTCTAATGCAAAGCACATGCTTATCTTGGTAATGGAGCCGTTTCTTCTGAGTTACATTTTCTTTTCTTTTTGCTCCATCTTCACTGGCACCTACCCCCCCGCCCCATCATTTGTGGCCTCAGGAGATCAGGGAGTAAAACTGTTGAAATAGCCACTGCCAGCACTAGTTTTTTGCAGTGAATCTTTGGCTTATTTTGACACTGCGTAGCCCTAGTGGATGTCTTCTTTGAGGAGCTGGGATTTATTCATAGTGTGATTTGTGAAGAGTGAAGCTTTATGTTAGGTGTGTTCATTTCATAGCCAGGCCTCAGTAGGTGATCTTAGTTAACATGCTTGTTAAATCAGAAATTTGCTTCTTTATAGTTCTGTCTGAGGTATTGCTTTGAGGAAAACATATCAAGGGAGGTGTAAATCATCCTCAACTTTCCGGGGTGGATCAGTAACACATGAATGCCATCCAGTTCTTTGGAGATTTTCGCACTGACTCTTTGTATCTTCAGGCAGACACTGGACTCTGAATTCTGTGGAGGCTGCAAAGAAAGCGTTAGCTTTGGGAAGCAGAGTTTCTTGGGCTTTCTTGCACTTCGGCTGCATTAGTGAGTGGTTGGTGCTGAGAAAAAACATGCTTTGCTCGTCTCCCTGATGCCAGTGTGCCTGAGTCCTAGAGAAGAGCTTTCATGGGAAGAATCCCATTCGTTGCTCAGTTTGTTAGAACTTCAGCTGGAAAGTTTACTGGTGATTTTTTCAGTATTTTTTTTGATTGTTGGATCTTAGGATTTTTGTTTGTTTGTTTGTTTTGGTGAATGTGCAAGCCTATGCTGAATTTATTCCTATAGGTGATAGGCTTCTTTCTTGGAGCATCTTAATTATCCCTTAGAAGCAGCCCCCAGGCCTGTTTTGGAATACTGCCTCATGAAAGGCCAGCAAGAAATAATCAGAGATAATTGTGACTCTCGCTATCACCTGTCTTTGTGTGTCCCTGTTTTCTCTTTCTCCCTTCCTTGCATCTGTTGGCAACGTTTCTTTACAGTTTCGTGCTGGTCTCTCCATTTGCCTTCTCAGCTGGATAGAGGTTTCCTGTGCTTCCCTCTCGGTGCGGTGCACAGTCGTTTCTGCCTGGCTCCCCGCTCCCCTCACGTTGTCTCTGCGCGCCGCTGGCTGCGCTGCCAGCAAAGCGGCGCTGCCCGAACTCCCCGCGTGAACTCCTGGCTTCGCTGAGGCTGGTGGCAAAATTCCCACCGACTTCAGTGTGGCCAGGGTTTCACCCCTTGGCTTTGAAGCGCTTCGTGCTTCAGAGAGCCGGCAGCTCTGCAACGCCTCTTTGCTCCGGGCACTCTGATGGCATCAGAAATCAGAGCAGAAAGAAGGGTGTCACAGGGCTGCTGGCTTGGGAGGGAGGTTCTTGGCTGTCAGGTGCCGTGTTAGCCCCCCTCCTTCTGTGAGAGCTTTGGAACGAATTTATCTGAGAGCCTGAGTTACTGCAGCTCTCTGATTGGGCAAGTTTTGCATCCTATTCTCTATTTTAAGTCTTGTTTTCATTTGATTTGAATCTTGGTGATTCAAATCACCACGAAGTGCAGAATTCCCTGGCCAGCTGTGCATGTTTATTTTGTGAGCCAGTTTTCTTCGTGAATTACTTTGCACTCCTTGACTGCAGCCTCACAAGACTTGCAATTGGATTGTTTTAAAACATTTTCCTCATATTTCATTACCTATACTCACCCTTCCCTTCATGCTGTGTTACTATTCTTTATTTTTTAAGGGTGGCAGTTTTTTGACAGCTGTTAATGTAAGAAAAAAGTCATGATTTTGCTTTCTGTGACAAACTCAGTGTTGAAACAGAAATGTACTGAGACACTCATGGGGAGTGTGTGTGTGTTGGGAGGGAGGGAAGCCTTCAAAATGTGCTGTTCTACTGGTAAGGCACATCACACTTAGACATGAGAAGTATCATTAACCATCAGATTTGTTGTTTCTCTAAAAGACATAGATAGTCTATTGAGACTTCAGGCATATTAGTGGTGCATGACAATTTGCTGCCCTTGAGAGGCCTGCCTAGGCACCTTGCTGTGTGGATCTGGCTCTTCTGCAGCCACATGCAGAAGTGGCCTGCGGCAGCCAGCATGGCTGTTGGTGTGGGGCCAGCATGGGTGTTGGTGTGGGGCTGGGCAGAGAGCAGGAGATTGGGTCACTCTGCCCCAGGAGCAGCTTGTGGAGCACCTTGCTGTTAATCCTCCTGCTCGTGTGTAACTTGCAGTGCAGAGCTGCAGAGATGCCTACTCAGCCTGCCCTAAGCTGGAAGTCTGCAGGGGACTTTCCTTTAGGATGCTCCTTTTCCTCTTCTTCCCCAAATGGTGGTGGGTTTTTTTTTCTTTTTTTTCTTTTTTTTTTTTTTTTTTTCTGGTCACCCGGTGATTTTCCCTGTTTTCCTCGGGCTGTGGCAGCGAGCAGCCAATATCCGCAGGGAGCTGCGGGGATGGGGGAGCTGTGACCGTCGCTGTCCCGCGCAGCAGCCCCGCAGTGCGGGGACGGGCAGACGAGCGCAGGGCTTGTGGCTCCCGGCATCGCCTTTTGCTGCCTGCAGCGGCAAAGCAGGCCGAGAGCAGCAGCACGGCCCTTCCCTGCCAGAGGGCATCCGTTTGGATCTCACTCAGCGGCTTGCTGGAGACAGCCTCACTGCCTGTTTGTGGCTGCCAGCCCCAACGCTGCCAGCCGTCCTGCCGGTTTTAGAGGCTGATGCCTTTGCAAAGGGGGCTTGTGGCTGTGGTGCAGAGGCGGCTGCAGCTCACGGAGTAACAAACACCTGTGCTGAGCGTGGAGCTGCCCTTAGACTCACAGTTCGGAGCTAGCTTTACTTAGTCTTTTGGTTATTACTTTTAAATACTTGCATCAAGAGTCATCTCCTTAGAATTTCCTCTTGTGGCTTGTCATGGTAGAGTCCCGCCTTGATTCCTACCGCAGGGAATTTCTAGAATGCTTTCGGATTAGTCGGAGCTCCAACAATTAAAGAAGCCTTGAGGCTTGGTGCTGCTCTCGAAGGCCAGCTGGATCGTGGTGAGGGTGCTCACGTGGAGCAAGGCCGAGGCTTCCCTGCGCTGCCTGCAGCTTTCGCTGCAGCCAAAAGGGAGGTCCAAGTGGCTGCAGCGTGGAGGAGCCTCCGGCCTTGTAAAGGCATGAGCTGCGAGTCGCTGTGTCGGCGTTCGCGCCCTCTGCCCCCCCTTTCCCTGCCATGGGGCTGAACTCCTGTCCTGCAGTCGGCTGGGGTGGCTCGCTGTTGATACAGTGACCTTGTTATGCACTGTGCTCCACGGTTACCCTGGAGCTGTGAATCACAGAGTGTGAATATCGAATGTCAGTGTCTCTATTTTTCTCTCTTGGTCACTCTCTTTGCAGGTGTTCAGAACGGACCTGATCACTGCCATGAAGTTACATGACACCTTCCAGCTGAACCCTGATGAATACTATGTGCTGGCAGACCCCTGGAGGCAGGAGTGGGAAAAGGGAGTTCAGGTGCCAGTTAGCCCAGGGACCATCCCAGAACCAGTAGCCAGGTATAGTTTGGAGGAATGCAACCAAATGCACATACATATCTGCTAGCAGCTTGGGTACGTTGCCTCAACTTCCTGGGCTCTATTCTGCTCAGGAATAGCTGGAAGGGACTTGCTTCTCAGAGATGGAGAGCGACCTGCCTCGGCTTTTTGAATAGTCAGACAAGTCAAGAACCAGGCCTGCTCTGATCTGCTCTGTGTAGAAACGTGAATGTCAGAGAATGATTTTGGCATTTTGTTAGGAAGAACTGTGATGATGGGCCCTCCAAAACAGCTTCCATTTTTAAGCCAAGACCTGACCTCACTCAGCAGTGCCAGAAGAGCCCTTATCTGGTGCTTCTCGTGCTTAGTTCCAAGCCAGAGGTTCCCTTCAAGGAATTGGTTGGACAAGCCAGATTTGAAGGATCACGAGAATACAGCATTTGTTCTGGTGTTTTCTGGACTCATTTTGTTTACTAATTTAGAAGCTTTATATTTATTTTTTACTCAACGTTGGTTGTTTTAAAAAGCATCCAGATGTGCCTGTAACTACAGGCATTAATGTGAGATTTCCCAACTCTTACCCAAGAAAACCTTGTTTTCCTTCCCTTTTTTGTTGCATTCAGAGGTTGTTTTCTGTTGCAAATCGAACAACACACTGCTCAAGGCAGCAGCGTGCTGCAGCAACTGCTGCGTGGTTAGCTGGGGTTGGAGGTTCAGAAAGTGAGATTTTTTGCCGTTTAATTTCTTGCCTCTGCCAAGTCTGCACCCTGCAGCCAGCGGTAACCCGGCAGCAGGGGGGCTGTAGCAAGAGGTTGGTGCTGTGCAGCAACCTACAGACCACTGCACTGCCCTGCCAAGTGTGTGCAGTGAGGAACGTGCCTCCACGCCAGGTAAATCCTTGCCCTCCTCCTTGCCCTCTGCCCTGCCCTTGCAGATGTGGGAACAGATCCTCTCTGCAGCGCTGCGTCCTGCCCTACACTGCCCTCCCCCAGGGTGATGCCACGCTGGCTCCCACCGCTTTCTTCCTTACCCCTCTCCCAAGGTGCCTCCCAGGCCTGCAAGAGGGGCTGGAGACCCACGGGTTTCCGCAGGGAGGGAGCCCTGCCGGGTTTTGCCCTCCCTGGATCTGCCTCACTTGTGGAGAGGCATTGGATGGCTGTGCCAGGCCCAGATACCCTGGAAGGAGGGAGTCGTTCTGTGCAGGTGGCCAACAGGGGAATTGCTCCAAGACCAGGAAACGGGAAAAGGCAAGAGGGCCCTCAAAGTCACAGGTTGGCAGGAGGCACCGCTCCTTTTTTTGTTTTGTAGATGCTGAGCTACCTTATGTGGTCGCAGCGGTGAGCACCCACCGAGCAGCGGCCCCTAGACCCGGTTACACCCACCGGGCAGTAGCCCCCAGACCCTGTTACTTGCTTTTGGCCCTGTGCAGAGGCCGCTGGGGCTGCAGCTCCTCTGCGCGGGGCTCCAGGAGTGGGAACAGTCGCTCGGGTGGAACAGGAGGGAAACCCAGTACAGGCGGCTGGTACTGACAAGGGAAAGACTCTGGAGAACCAAAGTCTTTGGCCTTGTAGCGACTGGACAGCGCAGCGCGAGCAGGGCCGGAAACGGGGTCAGAGCAGTGAGTCCGTGTGGTGATTCAGTGCGAGTGTCTGCTGATGATTCAGCTGAATGTGCTTTTTGTGGAGGGGTTGCAATAATTGTTATTGCTTTTATATCCGCTCTGTCACAGAACGGAAGGATGTAGGTGGTTTGTTTCAAAGCCAAACTACCGGTGCTTGTTTCTTCTGGGCAACCTCAGTGGTATTTGGGCAGTGTGTGCAGGGGCTGCCCAGAGGTTACAACTGCCCCGCGGAGAGGTGTTCGGGAAGGGATTTATGGCACGGAAGGTTCAGAAAACTCTGCTCTGTTTAAAGTAAATGGTGTGAGATGTAGTAGTCTTGAATGTGTTAATACCATGTGGTATGGCCAGGAGTAGTGCAACAGTTGAGGCAGTGCCGTTAGCTCTGCAGAGCCATCTGGGTTGTGGTTCATGCAGAGGCCCCGTTCAGCACCGCAGAAGCCACATATTCAGCATTTGACTGTCATCACCCCCTGTGTCTCAGAGTGTTTTGTGAGACAGGCTGGATGGGGAGGACGTGGCTCTGCAGGGCTCTGAAACACTCTGCATAGGTACAGCAGTGGCAGAACAGGGTGCCTTTCTGGACAGCAGGTACTTTGCTGTCTCCTGCAAAGGGGTCAAACAAAATTTCATCCAGCTGGCAGCTGAAACGCGCTGTCCTACCAGATAGATGGCCACCTGGAGCCTTCCCAACCCGAGAGGAGGTGGCTCGGTGGCCACTGCTCCATTACCTGCTTGAAGGTTTGGCCCATTGTGGCGTTAGAAATGCAGAGCCAGGATGCCGGAGCTGGGATCTGCTGGGGTAAGTGAAGGTGAGGCGGATGGAAAAGCCCGTCGTTCTGTGGAAAGGACTTCAGAATTTCACCAGGATGGCAATGCCGTAGGTACACACACAATAAATAAAATTTAAGAAAGAAAACACTGTGTCTAGTAGCAAGTATTACTTTTTTCACCAGCTTTCTGGATCTTGCTACTGTAGTTAAACAAATGGATTTAAAAAAAAAAAGTCTTCAAACAGAATTAGGCATCTGTGTCTATAGAAGCCATGACTGCTTAAAATCAGTGTGTCTCCTTTAGCTTTGAAACAGGTAAGAATTTCAGGTAAGAGTAGCCGGAGCTCTTTCCTCTAATCTGTGATCTCTTCCTTTTCTCAGTGATTTTGGTAATGAACTGGGTTTCCAAGCAAAGCCTGTAGCCTTGCCAGTGCTTTGTAAGGCGCCCTGTGCTGTGCTGTGGTCTTGTCTCAGCGGTGCAAGGCGCCCCTAGGAGGCTGCTGACCTCTCAGGACAGTTTGCGCTCTGTAGATGCAGGTCGCTCGCCAGCCAGCAGACCCAACGCGCGTCCGTGTCTGTCTGTTCTAGGATTGTGTCCGAGACCAAAGCGGTCACGTTCACGCGTCCCAGGAAGTACATTGTGTCCTCGGGCCTGGAGCCTCCGGAGCTGGGCTACGTTGACATTCGAACCTTAGCGGACGCCGTGTGTCGCTACGACCTCAACGACGTGGATGTGGCCTGGCTGCAGCTCGCCAACGAGGAGTTCAAGGAAATGGGTGAGGAGACGATGCTCGGTGTTATCCTCTGCATAAGGATTTCCTGTGTTACCATCCCTCATCCTCACAGAGACGGTCTCCTCTGTCCTTACTTTTCTTTATGGCCAAATACAGTGGAGAGCAACCACAGTGTTAATGCTATGGGAGTGAATAGATCAGCGATTTGTCACTCAAGGGGTTCTTCCTGGGACGAATTTACCTCTCCATGAGGGAAGTTGTGTTCTGTTTTAATTCTGCTTTGCGAATTCATTTCTTCATTTTGTGGAGTTTGTGGCCAGGTTATTCAGAGAGAGACCTGAAAGAAGGATTTTCTCCTTAAAACACACGTCAAGAGGTTGCTCTCTTCTGTATGTAGCAGTAAGATTCAGTATTTGGTACCTGCGCTTCATGGCAATTGTTTAAGTGCATGGAAATTCTTGTTCTCACCTGGCTTTGCAGGGGGAAGGGACTGTTTGGAATAGCCCAGGGTTTTCAGCTGCACAAGTGTCTGTGGGGCAGCGCTTTGCAGTGAAGGGTCTCTGCGGTACCAACGTCCAGGTGTTGCAAGCAGCAACTTCTCATGGCAGGTGGGACGTGGAAGGTTTCCCATCAGTTACTTGCAGGTGGGGAGGGAAGGACTGTGCTCCTTTTGTGGTATTTTCTTGCTGCTTCTGTAGGGCATGTTTTTTCAGCTCAGTAATAATAATTTAAAATAAGTAACACATTTGAGTTGTAGAATATAATACAATCAGTCCATAGCTGTAGTGTCATGAATACAGTTTTTTGATGGCCACTGTTGAGGGGAGAAGAACTATAATTTGTTATAACTATATATTATTATCAATGTGTTGTCCACTTACTAAAATAAATTTATTTATTGACATGGCAGGATGTGATATAGCCCTTAGTCTGGGTTTGCACCCTGCTGGGTCACAGTTTCTAAGAAGACACTGTTATTTCCCTGATTGGTGTTTGTTCATTTTTAGTTCAAAATACTCTCTAATCTTTTACTGAAAAGTCAATGTTTGGCTTGCAAAATTGAAACCAAAACCATAGCTAGTGCTGCCCAGGGAGAAATAAAAAGTGAAAACATGACCAGGAAACCAAAATCAGAATCACCTGTGATAGTTCTGAGGATTTTGAAAGATTGATTTTGATATTTCACTTCTGTTAGCTTGACACTGTTACAGGACAGTGTATTTTTTTAGTGTGCCATTTTTTTTATGCTTTCCTTAGTTTACGCTGGAGTAGCTGTGACTGTCTAGAAAGGAAATGTGTGGAGGTTGGTGGGGAGAAGGTAGCAAATCTAATTGACTGTTGATTCAATAAGGAAGCTGGGTTTGCTGCTGCTGGTGGTTGTTCCCTTCAAAGAAATAACGGATCCGGTTCCACAGGGATGCCCGAGCTGGACGAGTACAGCATGGAGAGGGTCCTGGAGGAGTTTGAGCAGCGGTGCTATGACAACATGAACCACGCCATCGAGACCGAGGAGGGCCTTGGCATCGAGTATGACGAGGACGTCGTCTGCGACGTCTGTCAGTCTCCAGATGGAGAGGATGGCAACGAGATGGTGTTTTGTGACAAATGCAATATTTGTGTGCACCAGGTACGGCAGCCAAGCCACCGTGGGGAATGCAGGGGCGCTTCCAGGCGCTTCTCCCAGCAGCTAAATTTGTTTAAATTGGCAAATTGGGGTTTTCCAGTGACAGTTTTTGTTCCATTAAGTTTTTCCAGAGGTGACCATTGAGCAGTAGGGTGTATTCAGAAAGGATATAATCAGAAATTACCTGTAATTGTAAAAATGTCTTGCTGGGGGAGTTAAAAGATGGCATTATAGCATATGTGCGAAGGAAGCTACAAGCACGGTCTCATTAATATGTACAGATGCACATTGTGGTACATTCTCACTTCCCTGGCTGTGTTGTTGCTTTTGTCCTTTTTCTACATGCTCTTAGATACCTGTAGTATCAGCAAATTACACTGAACAGGGAGGAAGAGAGAACTGAGGCAATTGCTAGGCTAGGCTGGGTGGACTTGCCCAATAGTTCTGCCTTAATGAAGAACCTGCGGCTGTGAGCTGAGCAAACGAAGCACCGTGATGATGTGCCACCTCTTGGTGGCACTTGAACAGGTCTTTTTAGCCCAGGAGAACAGATGCTCTTTTAGCCTCAGTGTTTCCCTGGCTGCTGCTTGTTGTGCACGATACCCTCCCCTGGCCTGTCCAGCTTCCTTCCCAGCTTTAAGAAGGTTGCTTTGTCATGCGGAGTTAGGAAAGCTGGGTCATCCCACAAGCTAGACAGTGTTTTCTTGCTCGTGTTATTTAAATCTGTATTTGTATATATGGTAAAGAAAAATGGTTACAAAAGCAGTAAGGTATGAGTTGCTACCTTGCAAAGTAGTCCAGGAGTAAAGTTGATGTTTGTAGACCTGTAGCTGTTCCATGTTAATCTGTAATCACAGCAAATCTGGAGCTTAAATAGGATTAAAATTGATAGTAGTTTTGATGGAGGTCTCCATAAAGAAACAGTCTTCTGAGGAAAGTGATCTTAGTCACTATGCTGCACTCCTCCCTTTGAATAAGCAGTGCAGGAGCCGGTGCTTTGGAGTAGCGTTGGGTTTTGCACCGCAGGGCTCTTGGATTTTGGGTTGTGCCTTTTGACTTAGGTGCGACCCGTGCTGTTACTTGTAGGCTTTCTCCTACTGAGTCCCTGTAGCTCCCAGTTCTCAGGGCTCCCTTTGCTCTTTATTTTCCCAACTGAAGTGTGGGAAGTGATTTTTTTACATAAGGGCTGGTGTTGGCTTCCTGCTCTTTTTCACTGAAAGGAAAAATCTGGGGAATGGGGGCTAAGTTTAGGAAGCATTCTGAGATGCTCCACAACTAAATATGTTGTATATGTTTTTTATGTACCTGTGTGTATGTAATATGCATACATGTATAACGTGTACATGCATAGCTTATAGATGCATATGTGCATATATATCACATGCGTGTGTATATATATTTTATATACATTCTAGTAGCGTTTTGAAAGTTGTGAAAAGCTGCCTGTAATGAGCTAAACAAGCAACAGGAATGTGTGTTGTTCCCTCTCGTTTCGCTGCCCCGCGGGGAGCGCAGGCGTGCTACGGCATCCTCAAAGTGCCCGAGGGCAGCTGGCTGTGCCGGACGTGCGCGCTCGGCGTGCGGCCCAAGTGCCTGCTGTGTCCCAAGAAGGGAGGCGCCATGAAGCCCACGCGGAGCGGCACCAAGTGGGTCCACGTCAGCTGCGCCCTGTGGATTCCCGAGGTAGGTCCCGGGCCGTGGGGCGCCGGTACCCGGTGCTGGGAGAGAAGGGACGTGGCTGAGAACAGTGCGCAGCTCCGCGTGTGCTGCTACAGGGGCTGTAACCTGCGTGTGACTTGGGCAGTATAAAAGATAAAACAGAAATGAATTTATTTTCCATGAGATGTAAAACCTGACAGGATGATACATCGTGACGAAAGGAATCATGTTCTGTTATTAGGCTTCAAAAGGGCAAAGCAGGCAAAGCTCTTTATAGCGAGAGCACAAAATGCTGCTTTATTTTGTAGACTGACATTTAAAAGTGAGTAAAGGGAGGTTCAAGATGTAACAGAATTTTTACAGGTTCTGATAATCAAATGTTCGCTTTCTGCAAAAATTTTAAATTGCCAATGGTCAATTTGTAACTATTTTGTTCCAGTAGTGAAGAACTGAATCTTTTTAAAAGTAACTTTTGGTTTTTGTTTCTTTATAAACTGAAGAAACCAAAACATGCCGATTTCTAGGAATTACATCCTTTTATAATATTGCGTTCCTGTTCACTTAACTGCATGGTAGTCACTCTGTGTTCTTAAACTTTTTTTCTTTAGGTGAGCATTGGCAGCCCAGAAAAAATGGAACCTATTACGAAGGTTTCTCACATTCCCAGCAGTAGATGGGCATTAGTGTGCAGCCTTTGTAATGAAAAAGTTGGGGCTTCAATACAGGTAATTCAGTAGCATCAATATCTGTTTTTAATAGTGCTTTTGCTTTGCCACTGTGCTCTTACTCTCTAGTAAAACGTTAGTAATAACAGGCAAGTGTTTTTAGGCTTCCTAGACTTCTGTAGTGACCCTTGCACACAAATGAAGCTTCCGCGCTGAACCCCGTCTGCGGGTCCCTAGTAGGGACTTCAGGAACAAAGGAGATGCATGTAAGGGAGCTGTGTATTTCCTTCAACAACATCCCCAGTTTTCGCCAAGGTCACTGGAGTGAACACCGCTTACTTGGGCGCTAGAACTAGCTGTTTGGTTAGTTCTAGCTTTGAATTTCTTATTTTAGACGCAACCAAATTTGGAACGTGTTGGTTGCAAGTGCAGCTGGGGTTAAAGTGAATTTCAGGCTCTGCTGTTACTGCTAGTGAGGCAGTGATACTATGAGTCTTTGGGGTTTAAGGGTTTTTTTCTGTTACTGTGGGGTTTTGTTGCTGCAGCTTTTGCTGTTCCGAGGCGAACATCTGAGCTTTCAATATTAGGCTTTTGAACAGCAGGAAAGAAACAGATTGCTTAAGTAGCCTGCCCAAGATGGAAGCAGGCCAAGAGCTGAGAAAATGAGCCCCATTTCCTCCACCGGTGGTGGGTAAATTCTGGGGGTTTGGGTTTTTCTGAAGGAAAAGGAGCCTCCTGGGTGTGACTTGCCCAGTGGAAGCAGCGTCAGTTTCTTGTTTTGAGTCCTAGTACTCACTTGAGCACAGCGATGATGAGTGCACAAAGCCGCAAGGCAGAGCAGAATCAGAGAGATTAAAATTCCTTCCTAGCTCCATAGCCTGCGTATGCTAGGGACCTATGCTCCGTGTTTCCCCCTCCAAAGCCTCTCCATACGCAGTAAATAAACAAGTAATGTTCAGGTGCAGAGGCAGTTTCCTAGCCCCAGCTTGCGTTCCTGGTGCTGGACCAGCCACGCTCCCCGTGTCTCCAGTTGGATGCGGAGGCAGCGGTCGGTTCTCCCTGGTGCATGGGAATTGCTGCTACTCCCAAAGAACGTTAAGTGATCCGCGCTGGAGCGCTTCAGCCTGGGCACGGTGCTTCCTCCTCCTGTTTGCGTGCAGAACTCCAGCAGTCTGTTAGCCATGAAGTACTTGGGCATCCTCTGCAGTGGAAAATCACTCAGAGAGGTTAAGCAGTAACTTTGAGAGCCATTTTAAAATCTAGAGCAATTGAGAAAAAAAAAACACGTGGGTAAAGCCCAGATTTGTGCAAGAGGACTCTGCTCTGCTTGCCAAGAGATGAGGCTCAAGTTTGAACTTACTCTGGAACAAATGATGAGAGAGAGAGCAAGTGCGGGTGACCTACTTGGGGCAAAGTGATATCATTGTTTAGAAAAACATAATAAAATGTAACGTAGTGTTTGTGCTAATGCTTTCCACCTTCCAAGGGCTGCAAATGCCACGGCAAAATGGCTCTCAGAAAGCTCCCAGGGACAGATGGGAAGATACCGTTGTTTCGGTTTTACAAGCAGGGAACAGAGCTGCTAGAACTTTGCAGTTAGCCTAGTGCCACAGAATCTGTGATGGTAAGCGGGGAATTAGGATGCCAAAATTCCTAAAATCCTACACTTTTAAAAATTAAGTTCTATCCATTTCCCGTTTTCCTCTGTCTGCTTGAAGTCATTTGATGAGGTTGCCAGAAAAAGCTGTAAAGCAGCCATGCAGCGGGAGCTCCAGTGAAACCTATCAGTCTGTTTCCATTTAAGGAATGTATAAAATAGTAGATGTTAAGTAAAGAAAATAAATCTGTCCACAGCATATAAATCTGTAAACATAATACCTCCTTGCAGACCTGTCCCCTTCCTCTTGGCAGCTTACGTAGTTGAGAGAAACTGCTTTGTTCATTTCTCCAGACCTGTTCAAAGGGCCAACTGCAGTAGTTTTATGGTGAACACAGAGAAGAAAATTGCAGTTCAGCCTGACATCTCATAGGAATTGCACAGATCTCGATATCGTGAGGGATAGGTGTGAGAAATACCTCGTTTGTGCTGTGAAGTTTCTGTCCAGCAGAGGAGAACATTTTGCAAAGTTGCTGCCAGAGGACAGGGCCCTGCGTGACCTGGTAACATCCAGGGCGTCCCCGGGGCGGCCGCAGTGGGACGGACGCGCGGGGCTCGGCGGCGCCGCTCTCCTGCAGCCCCGCGGCAGCTCCGGGAGCTGGGAGAAGGCAGAGCCTCTGCAGCCAGCACAGCACGTGTCCTTGCCGGGAGGCAGCCGCTCCTGCTCCCCGCTCCCATTCCTCCCTTCTCACGGGCAAACACGGCCACCCGAGGAACTGGTTCAGCCTAAATGACAGCGCTCGGACACCGGGGCCAAAGCAGCATCTTGTGTAAATGTCTACTTGGGCTGCTCTTGCCCTGCTTGGTAGTGAGAGAAGAAAGGGCAAAAGATGCTTTTACTAAAAATAAAACAAAAGAAAACAAACCCCCACAAAGCCCCACTGTATATATTGATCTTATTAACGAATGCTGAGTTGAATCTTGTGCTGTTAAACCCCAGCGCACCTTTCTGTGCCATCTGGCTGCTGAGTCAACCCGAGCAGGAAAACCCAGAGGAGAAAGATATTTGGCAGCTTTGCAAAGTACTGTATAAATATCCTAGTGCAATGAATTGCTCTTTAAGGTTAGATGACAT
This sequence comes from Tinamus guttatus, assembly GCF_059628265.1. Classification (NCBI taxonomy): domain Eukaryota; kingdom Metazoa; phylum Chordata; class Aves; order Tinamiformes; family Tinamidae; genus Tinamus; species Tinamus guttatus. Next base: position 961,496 of record NW_028288822.1, on the reverse strand, counting down.
GGGTTAAAGTATAGTTTTGTTCCTTCCTAGTTAATGTCAGTACCATTAATTTCCACTTTTAATTATTTTTACTGGGGACAGAAGTGTGAGTTGATAGAAATGCTTTTATATGTGCGTGTGTGTTGTGCGTGCACGTATGTATGAACATGTTAGGAACATATATTTAAACCTTTCAATTTATGACTGGTATAGCTATGGCAGCATTTTGCAGAAGAAAAGTATTTATAATTGAAATCAAGTATTAAAGGAGCTGAACTAGTGCCAATCCATGAGGCCTTGATTTCACTGGGGAGGATGAAAAATGGCAAAAAGGAAAAAAATGTGAGTTGCCTCTTGTCCTTTGCCCCCAGGTGAAGCAGAGCCCAGCAGTGCGGTCACACGTCCCAGGGAGCCCTGTCTGCTCGCATACTTACAGGCAGCCCAGCTTTTTAAATTTGTAATTTTGATTTAATTTCCATAGTGTTCAGTGAAGAACTGCAGAACAGCCTTTCACGTGACCTGTGCGTTTGAGCGCGGCTTGGAGATGAAGACCATCCTGGCAGAGAACGATGAGGTCAAGTTCAAGTCGTACTGCCCCAAGCACAGCGCTTCCAAGCCGGCACCTGAGGGGCCCCTGCTCGCGGAAAGCCCAGGCCAGGAGAACGGGAACGGGCTCCCGGACAGCGCTCGCCCGGCCCACATGGCCCCCTTCCACGGCATCGAGCAGAACCACGAGGAGGCCCACAGGGTCAGCGTCCGCAAGCAGAAGCTCCAGCAGCTGGAGGACGAGTTCTACACGTTCGTCGAGTCCTCGGAAGTGGCTAAAGCGCTGAGGCTGCCCGAGGAGCCCGTGGGATTCCTGTACCAGTACTGGAAGCTGAAGAGAAAAGCCAATTTCAATAAGCCCCTGATCACCCCAAAGAAGGATGAGGAGGACAATCTGGCCAAGCGAGAGCAGGATGTTCTATTCAGGCGCTTGCAGCTCTTCACGCACCTCCGGCAGGACCTGGAGCGGGTACGTCGGGCGCTGCGGGTCGCGCTGCGTCGCCGGCCCGTGGTGGCCATGCCTGCCAGCGCGCACGGGGCGCCTGGCACCCCGCTAGCCCAAGCTGTGCTGGCCGCCGGGCGCCGGACAGTTACACTGAACTTGTACAGCACAAAATGGGTTAAACTGGCTACGCTTTTCCAGTGGCAGGTTAGGCCACAGGGCTGACAGGTCTTGGCTCGCAGTGGGCAGCCTTTATGTAATCAGGGTGTCAGATTTTAGATGATGCTTCTGATTGCCCTTGGTGCTGGCTGGTGGCCGTGCTGCAGCAAAGGGCAGGTAGCGCCTTTGGAGCTACAAGAGCTTCTTTTGTTCCTGGTGCACTCGAAAAAAAATCTCTACACTTTTCTTGATTTGAGCCAATCTGTTTTTCATTGATGCTGCGTAGTAATAGAATTGATGTTTGTGGGAGCTGTTGGTGTGGTAGGCTTGGTGGGTGTATGTTATCCCACCTAATGAGGTTTTGAGTGCTTAAAGAGCAGTTTAATAATGGGATCAGTTTGGTATTTAATATTAAATACAGCTGACCCTAAATTCATTACCTTTTGTATCTGGATTAAGTAGTAGAGAGATTAGGGAACGTTAGGGCCAGAAAAATTATTGTGTTTAGTTTAGTTTCATTTGGTCTTGCAAATACAGGGCGTGTGGCCAGGCTGCGCACGGCTCCTGCTGCTCCTGGTTCCTGCCTCGGCTCCGGGGGCGCGTGGGCCAACAGGCGGGTCTCCTCCAGAGCAGCACCTGAGCTCTGGGGCAGGCCTTGGTGGGCTCAAACATCTGTTGCAGCCTTTTGTAAAGGAACCTGATGGCTCACTGCTTTTGTAAGGAGTAGCTGCAGTTTCTTTGTTTTTAAAGTGTTTCTCTTTTTTTTTTTTTTCTAGTTTCAACTTCTAGACAGTGACCCTTCTTTTGCTAAACTAGGGATTTGGCATTTACCAATATCACCTGTTTCTGGTCAATGTGTTCAAGACTTAATCTCGATCAGCTCCACGAGTTTAGCACTGTGTGTGTTCTTTGTCTCTTACCAGATTCTGTGTCCTTTCCATTTTCAGGTGTGGTGGTGTTCTAGCACTATTTTTAATATTTTAGTGCTCTCTTGGGCTGATAAATGCGTCCAAGATAACCTCTGACAAAGATGCCCCTCTCCCCATGGAAATTTATTGTAAATGTCTATTCTGATGTCACAGAACTGCGAGAGACAGACACTGCTGGTCTGTTTAGGACTGTGTGCATTTTCTGCATTTCTTTTGATATCTACATATTTATTATACAAGTGTTCACAGAGGTTGCCACCATACTGTGCCTCTTTCCCGCCTGCCAAAATTGGTGGATTAAATGTTTTGATTAACTACTATATAATATTGCTCTCTGAAAAGTGAAGGAGAGGGGCATTAAGCTTACTTAAATTCTGTCTGGTTAAATGGCTTGTGGTATGTAAGCTTAATTCACACACACACACACACACACACACACACACACACACACACACGTATGTGTGGAATTTTCAGGACAAGAGGAAAAATGCTGCTGAACAAGAGTTCTTTTTTTCTTTCTTTTTCCTTTTTTTTTCTTTTTTTTTTTCTTCAAACTACAGATCTCTAGTATTGTAGAGAGATGATTTCTGTAAAACTCATCAATTTGATGCCTTCTAGGTACGTAATCTCACCTACATGGTAACCCGAAGGGAAAAAATCAAGAGGTCTGTTTGCAGAGTTCAAGAGCAGATATTTAATGCCTACGCAAAGCAGTTGGAACAGGACGGTGTTTCAGGTAGGCCTCGCCGCTCCCTTTCTCATGTGCAGGGACACAATGCAGGCACAGGCGCTGCAAACACTGCTTAGAGACTCACCACCTTCTGTGGAGGCCAATAGGACCTCGCTTACGCACAGTAAAAGCTTGTGTGGTCCACTCTGCACCAGCAGACTGCAGCAGAAATGAGAATCTGGAGTAGCTCCAGTGGTGGCAATGTTGCCATACAAAGAGGTGCATCTGCTGTCACCCACGGGCTCCTGAGGGGCTTGCTGGTTCTGATCCTTTCGGGTACAATTTTTTTTTGTTCTTAAATTAATCAGTCCTTATGACCAGAGACACGTGAGTGCCATACAGCACCCAGGTGATTAATGCTGCTTTGTTAGTGCTTAATATGTGTTTCCTTACCACCACAGATGGTAGTTTGAAGAAATGCATTTGGAAAACGTAACAGGTAGAGGTTTCCAAACAAGATGGATTTCTTGCTGCCCGTTCTCAGTGGCAGTAACTTCGTCTCTTTTCTCAGAGATGAAAAGACTTAAGGATAGTCTTGTGACTCACTCAAAGGCATTGAGTAGCACTACCCAGTTTAGAGCGCTTGCTTGCTCCCCCCAGCCTGGGTTTGAGTGCCTGTGGCAGCGCTGGGCATTACGGTCCCCGCGAGGCTGCCGCCTGGGGCAGCCCCATTACCCACGGTGACGTGCAGCGACCTCCCCTCCACAGGGAGCTGCTTGGGCAGGAGGAGCTGTTGGGCAGGCCCCCGAATGTCCCTAAGTAAGTGTCCCACAGCCACGGAGAGGAGAGCTAAAATGGGTACAGTTCAGAAAAGGAGTACATAACCAGGCGATGCAATTGCTTGGTTTTAACTTACTTTTTGTTTCTGTTTAGGTGTGCCTTCCTCCTCCTCCTCGATGGAAAACATGGTGTTGTTCAACAGTCCCTCTCTGGGCCCTGATGCCCCCAAGATAGAGGACTTGAAGTGGCATTCAGCCTTCTTCAGGAAGCAGCTGGGCACGTCCCTCAGCCGCTCTCTGAAAAAGCTGCCCAAGAGCGACGGCGGGAGGAGCGGTTCGGGGCCCGCCGGCAAGGCCGTGCCGCGGCAGCCCGGCCCCAAAGCAGGCGCCGCAGTGCCCGGCGGCTTCGTGCACCTGGACCGGTCACTGGCCGAGGCCCGGCTCGCCCCGGCGCAGCAGCAGAACGGCCTTGTTGTACCGGAGCACAGGAAAAGGAGAGACGATCGTCCCCCGTGCGAGGGGGCGAGGGCAGAACTGAAGGAAAAGCCTTCCAAGCACAACCACAAACCGCTGCGGCCCGCAGACCTCTCTCAGAGGCAAGCCGAAAACAAGAGGGCTGCGAACCACACGAGCGGTCGGACAGCGCCCGGCACGCGCAGGGATCCAGTGCCTAAATGCAACGGAGGCCTCGTCAGAATAAACCCCAACCAGACGGTAGTTAAAGTGCCTACGACGCCCACGAGCCCGGTGAAAAACTGGGGCGGATTCCGAATTCCAAAGAAGGGGGAGCGGCAGGTGCAGGGCGAGAGCCCCGAGGGGCCCGGCCGCCACGGCGCCGGCTACCCCTACTTGGCTGTGGGCCGCCTCTCGCCCAAGGACAGGACCAGGAGCAAGCCCAGGCCCGACAGCGAGAACGACGGCTACGTGCCCGACGCCGAGATGAGCGATTCGGAGCCGGAGGTGGCGGAGAAGAAGTGCAGGCAGCCGCGGCTCAGCCCCAGCAGGGCGCTCGGCAGGAGCACGGACGTTATCAGGAGGAGTATCCTGGCCTCCTGACGGGCAGCGGGACGCAGCGGCAGCACCGCCGGCGCGAGAGGCGCTGCCCACCAGCCAACTCCACGATAGTTTTCAGTGTGAGGAGAGAGAGGTCTTAGACATGGCTACGGACTGGCAGGTTGGACCCGTTATTCCTGAGCTGTATAAATATGTTTACATGCACTTAACAGATATGTTGTTTTGCCCCCCCCAACCCATTTTGTGAGAAATTTGAATCATTACTTTGCAACTTTCCTGAGGAAGCAAAGAAGTGACATCACTACAAAATTAGGGTTTGTGACAAACACTAAAGTAACTCTGAAAACTTCAGCAGGGGTTAGGGTGGGCAGGGGGAGGTCGGCTGCATCAGCCCTGTTTAGCTAAACAGCACTGACGCAATTTCCAAAAATTTCCCTTCCAAGAAAGGACAAGCTGTTACTTTAACTAGCGTGTACGGAATCAGAGGTGGTTGCTTAACCACACTGCACTGCCAGCCCCCGTTAGAAATGGTCACTTGCCTGGATGGTGGTGGGTCCTTGTCTTTTTGTAGATGCTTTTTGTTGCATTCAGTTTGGGTGTGTGCAGCAGCCCCGAGCCCTCCGTAAGCTCCCGAGTTTACATGGGAATACATCTACGAGCTGGCTGGCTCTGAACACGCCTTTATCCTGGAGAAAGCAATGGCTGGGTCAGGCTGCAGCTCCCTTCCAGGGCAGCGGCTTGGGAAGACTCGGCCCCAGCACGGCGGCAGCTCCGGCTGCCTCGTTGGGAGGAGCGGGCAGGCGCGGGGGCTCCTGCCCCCAGCAGTAGCTACCTCGCTCCTCGGCGTTGAGTCCATCGCCCACCTCCTGGAGGACAGTGATGATTCAAGGAAAACACATTCTAAGGCACTAGTCATTTGGATTTCCCAAGCGCACCACGTATGCACTGATGGATGTACTGGGAAAGCCAGGCTTAGGACACTAAAGGGTTGCTTTAAAGTGGACATAAATATATATTTTTAAAGAGAATAAAATGGAAAGGCAATAAATCGTGATTAGCTCTTTACATTCAAATGAAGAAAAAATTATTTCATTTATTCTGGACTAGATTTGATGGAAGAGGCATCTCACATTCTGACTGCATACTCTTTTTTTTAAATAATTGCAAATGGCAATAATTAGTAAGCTATCAGCAATAATATTAACAGTTCATTAGGATGCTGTTTCGTATTGAGTAGAGTGTACACACATAGCACTGGGTTATTAGGAGCCTGTAAGTTGTGGAATTCTGTATAGATTTAAGAAGTCAGGTATGCACTAGTTGAAAGAAGGTTTAAGCAGCGGTGAGTTACAGAAACGCAGGCGTAAGGAAAAGCCCGTCCCTTTTCTACTGCTAGCCTGCTGGTACCACATTCACTTTCTTTGTAATTTTAGACCTTGCCTCTCAGGCAGGGAAAATTTTAAAGTACAGCAGAACTCTGCCAAAACTGAGTCTTCCAGAGGATTCAATCAGAAAAAGGCTTCTTAACACCCTATCTTGCTGTGCAAGTTATCATTAACGGAGTATTTTGACAGAAAAGAGTCCCTGTCATGTTTTAAAACTAGGAAGTCTTAACCTTTTGATACTTTTGGGGATGCTGATGAAGAGGGGAAGTTTTGTCTACCACAGTGTACTTTTAAATACCATTGCTGCTCCCAGGAAATTAGGTTAACCTTGTGATTTGGCCAGACTGAAGTCTAGCAGGGCCTCTGTGAATCTGCAATTCTGTAGTTGTTCTTGGGATGAATTAAATGACTTGTTTGATCAGCAAGCAACAAGACAGGCAAAAGGTAAATGCAAGTAGTTCTATTCAACATATAGCAACATTTTCTAAAAGAGCACTGTTAGTTTTTTGCGAGAAGCTTGTGCCGTGTAGGGAGTTGTTTGTCAAGCCATAGATGGAATAATCTAAATTTTGATTCTAAATAAACATTTAACCTCACACCAGTTTGAAGGAGGTACCTGATTAATTTGCACTATCACGAATGCTGGCGTTGTGCAGAATTAATGCCTTACCTGTTCTGCTCCCCGACATTTAGGTTATTAAGCTTTCTAATGTTTCCAGTGACGCTGAACCAAAACCAAAAAAGTGCTTTCCCCGCCCCCGCTACAAGCAGCTGTCAGACGGCCCCAGAGTGGCCAGCTTGGTAGGTTGGTTTTGTCTCCCATGCTTGGTGTTCAGCAGAGAGGTGTCCTGAGTAGAGCAGTGACAACACAAATCCACCCCCTCTATCTTCCCCTTGGGGTAGAACCATTTGCTGAATTTCTTTTTCTTAAGAAGCGTTACCTTTTCTCATGCAGACTGACCAAGAGAACTTCGATTATGATTGGTGTATTATGTCAAACCGTAGGCTAGTTAAAACTTTTGTAAAGTTGCCTGGAATGTCATTTGTTAGGTTATAAACTCACACAAATCTAAATGAAGGGTTATACGTGTTGTGTATAAATCTTAATTTCAGAAATTTGGGGAAAAAAATGGTCGTTACATTTGTAAAACCTTGTACAGAAGATTTTTCACTATGTGCCTAGCTTTGGTGTCCATTCAGCTAAAATTAATTAAAAAAGGTGCATGAAGAGAAACAGATAGAAATAAAAAGTATATGTAGAGATGACTATTTTATATTACATGGCCCAATCCTGTATTTATTTTCCCCCTTTTTTGAAGTATTTATAAAGACTAGTTGAAGACAGCTGTATTTTTTTGTTAAAATATTCAGTAGAATTGTGCCTTTTTGTCTGTATGTGAATAAATGCTGTACATTTTTTGCAACAGGTTTGTAGCAGTGTTTTAGAATCCACACTAATCATTCTGTTCGAATTTTTGCATAAACACTTGCTGCAATGACTTGAACTACCTTTGTAGTTAGAATAAGCATTTGATTTGGATATTTCATATGGATCACTACAGGTATCAAAAATGCATCCTAAGGCTGCGAAAGAAAAAGGATTTTATCTGAGGATTAATAAGGGGTCTTGTTACTGCCAGCTGAGCCTGTGCAACAGCAGGAAACTGCACTGACGTTTTCTCATGCCCTCCTCCAGGAGGTGCTGCTCACCTCTTCGGCGGGCACTGTCCTTCAGCGCTCACACTCTTCATACATCCCCCCGGAGAAGCAAAGGAGGTTTCCTGGCCAGAGGTGGTGTGGGTTTTAAGTTTTTGGGTCACCATCTCTTTATTCTGGCAAACACCACTTCCTTTTGCACAACAGCTACACCAACAACTGAAAATGAATCTACCCATTATTAAAGAAGCAAGCAAGCATTTTCTGCGCCCCTCGAAGCAAAGGAAGAGCAGCGCAAATCCCGACGCTCAGAAACAGACACGCAGACACATGGGGCGGCCAACGGAGTCACCCTCTCAGACCTAACTCCCAGAGTTACGCGCTGGGCAAATGAAAATGAGCTGCTTGGTACTCACCTCCATCCATCTATTTTTGTACATACACGCACACAGTTGATTAAAATCTCATTGGAGGAGATGTGTGGAGCTCCGGAACTGTTTCTGTGAAAATCCTTGTGTAAAGTCACTTAGCAGAATGTTCTCTGTTATAAATTACACTGGATATATCAAACTGGGAAAAAGGGATGTGAGAACACAGGAGAGAGTAACTTTCCTTAAGCAGTTATAGACACAAATTATACCCTTCATGTTCAAGAAGGAAGGACAAGAAATTACATGACCCCAAAATGGGAGCACTTCAAAATCTGACAAACAAGAGGACAGTCCTGATTTTAGAATAATATACCTGGAGTTCCTCATCTATTAAAACCTTGTTCCCAAGAGGATCCCTCTCCTGGAATCCGTAGAATTCAGCGCACTGCTTCAGAGTACATAAAGGCTGCGGATTTTTTCCACACTTTGTGCAGGTTGAAGTAACGGGTATCTCAAGTTCCCAGACACGTACAAACCAAAGAGAGCAGATCAACACAATGTAAAAATAGTAATTAGGAGGAAAAAGCACAACTGAGAAAGGATTATGGTCCTTAGAAACTAGCTCTGTGAATAACCATAGCAACACTTTATTTATTAACACTTTTCCAAGGGCATCAGACCAAACTGAGCTGAATCCTTACAAACAGAGGAGACAACAGAGGCATTTCCCAGTTACCACACGTCCTATCAAAGTTGACAGTTGTGACATAATTAGTATCTTATAAATGATTTCATCATCTCACAAATTTTCAAGTGTTAGTGAAAAGGAAAAAGGTACAAATTATACATGAGCGAAGTTGTGTACTAACTCTAATATACTGTTATCTAGTCCCTGTCCACATTTTTTCTTTTGGTTGGTGATTTTCACCAAAAAGACCAATACACCACAGCTCTACATCAGACTGTCAGGTCTGCCACACTGCAGGCCCTTCACTATGTCACTTTGCAGGCATCTCCCTGGCATTGCCATGCATGGACATACAGTAGCTTCAGCCACCCTCTTCTTTACCTGAACAAAACAGAAACCGTTGCTGCAAATCTTTCAAATCTCACCATGCATTTGACTTTACTGCTGCAATATGGAGAGTCTCCAGCAATCTTCTCAACTCCAACATGATGTGAGTGAACAATGCACATATTTAAGTATTTTCCAACTCTTGCAGGGAAGCGGCTTTCCTCTTGTGTGCGGTTATCACACTGAGCTGTAATCAAAAAGAAGCAGATAGTTTCCTTTTTTATTAAAAAAAAAATCCTTTTAAGACCTGAGTATTAGTACTGAAGGGATGGAACAAGCTTTGACAAGTGAGAATTTGGGTTAAACAGAAGTCTACTGATGGTGATTGCTTTTATCTTGTTTTAATGTCCCAAAGAATCACAAATGATTTAAAAAAAAAAAAAAAGGGCTACCAGGAGTACACTTAAAATACATTTAGATGCACACAAATTCACATATTTTAAAACTACAAAAAATGATAATTCACTTTTAATGATGAGTCTTCACTGAAGTACTGTTATTTAGTAATAAGCCAGTATTTATAGACATGAGTGAAGCGCTGGTAACGCTAACATTTTTTTCATACTCAAACCCTGCACAAGATGGCTTTCTCAAAGAACCACATGGCCAGCTCCTACTCCTGTTGAAGAGCCTTCAACATCTGCTCTGTGTCAGCTTTGGCAGCAGCTGTGGCTACTGCTGGTGATTCGCACGCGGTAGTAACGTACAGAGCTGCCATCTGAGCGTCCAGCTTTGCATTTGCTGCTAGTTTCTAGTTTTCGCTGCAAAGCTTAACACAAGTAAAGAGAGCAGTTACCCTTGAGAAACTGCGGCTGTAGCTGATGCAGACCCTATGTCTGTGCGACGAAGATGACGAGCAGCTCTCAAACGCGCTTTCGTGGGAAAACAGTCAACTGCATGTCAGTTCCCTCAACTACAGCAAGGAAGGAGGAAAAGACGCTGCTCCCCACGCTAGCCACATCTCTCAGGAGCACGGCAGGGTGAGGAAAGCCAGCATGAGGCCTGCTCTGACAGCCTTCTGCTCGTCCATTGCAGCTTGCAGGAGGAAAGCAGCAGCAGCAGTTAGTGAAGGCTGCAGTAAACCTGCCACCAAAGTGAGGAGCCAGGTCACACGCACCATGTTTCACAAAGAGGAGCAGATTGCTCTCCAGCCAGCTTGCTTTTGCAACAAGCCGATTCCAGCCTCCATGACAAGAGAGGAAGCTGCATCTGCCAACTGGAAGAACAGTGCAAGTCAGTCACCTTCCTCGCTGAGGCTATTCAGCTTATCTAGATACTAAGTCCCTTGAGAAGTTGTGGGAAGCATCTAGAACAGGTTCTGTCAATGCGTATGACGTACGTAATCAAGCACACAGGCATGAGGGAAGGTCAGTAGGCTCTACGACAGTGATGGTAAAGTCCTTCTATACTGCATTTAGAATTAGAAGTAAATGGCTAATACAACAATTCAGTAAAGCAGTCCTGCACCTACCGATCAAGACAACAGTGAAGAGTTACCATCCTGCGTGCGAGGAGCCACATATCCACATCAGTCTTCCCAGAGCTAAGCGAGTGGGAAGACTTCCCCTCTCCGCGTTGGGAAGAGCAGGCCGTGCCACGCCAGCGCTATGGAGAGCCCTTTTCCCGACAGGGACAGCAGGGCTTTGGGTGAGGGACAGCGGGAGGAGAGGGGCAGCAGGAAACCTCCTGCGTTGCCGCAGGGCCCGCGCCAGACGCGGCGGCCCGGCAGGCAGCTCTGCAGGCTGGCACACCACCTGCCCCACCACAGAGCTGCTATGTGCCCATCCGATCCGCTGTGACCCCACCGAGGGAGACCCACGAGGAGCAGACAATCTCGGGGGTTTTCAGAAACAGTATGAACTCGTCCCCTATGGGTACTGAGACCGTAATTTATTCCTTTGAAAGCTGATGTGATCACCCTGCTCTAGGCAAGATAGTGTTTCAGAAACATTGGAACCAGCAGATCCCCACAACAAACAAAATTTCCTCCCTGCAACTTATGTGGAAATATGCACCTTAAAATCTGTAATTTGTAAAACAGTGTTTCCTAAATCACCATATAAAATTAGGAGGCAGGACTGCCTTTTCTATATAGGAGATCACCTTGAACAACACATTTGCTTGTCAAAGAAGTGAACCCAGTGTAGAACCCTTCCATGGGATACAGCTTGGATAGCATGGAGAGAGGAATGGGAAAACACACTGTACTGTTCAGCAGAGACAACAGGGCATTTCTGTTACGCATAGCAGTGTTTATGGCAATTACAGTCTGAAGTTTCTGCCCTTTCCCTTGAAGATAAACAATTTTTTTCTTCCCCAAATCTCTTGCCAAGACAATACTGAAGGGCACTGCTGAAAGTTGGTATTTTGAGTTATAAGACAACTAGGAGAAAAAAAAAAAGTAGTCTGCAACAATTCAGATTCAGCCCACTACATAGTCACATGGGTACATGAGGAAGCCTGAGACACACACGTGGCTCTAGTGGGTCCAGCTTGTATCAAGTTCTTGTATTCCAGGGTCACCGAAACACACACGAGGCACATTTGGGTTTTCAGTGGGGTACAAACCTCTTCCCTCCCTCCAGCCCTCCCCAGGCCCTGCAGCAAACCCAGTGCTTCCCACCGTGACTGGCTGCGCCGTCCCCAGCACCACGGGGCGGAGGGCCAGGGGCTGCCAGCAGCTACAGCGGGAGCTGCTTCTCCGGGTAGCAGGGCGGCTGCAGCCCGCGCGGCCTGCGGATGGGAGCGCGGGGCGCAGGCAGGGAGGCAGCGAGGGAAGAGGTGACGCCACCTCACACAGGCGCTCACGGCTGCCGGTGGCACCACGTGTAGCTCCACACTACAGATTCTGTCCTCATCCGCTGCGATCAGCTCCCCACGTGCATGCAGCCATGCAGTGAACCAGACAGGGGAAGGGAAGGGAGCTTCCTTGCCTGGAAGAAGCCAGCGGGCAGAGGCAGCTGGGCCGCCCAGCAGCTCCTGCAGAGGCTGCTCTGTGGCCGCCAGCTCGGAGCGCGCGCCCGTTCCCAGCCGGGCAGGGGCAGCAGCACCACGTGTGCCCACCGCAGGAAGCCACCGCTCACGAGAGCTGAAGCAAACTGCAACAAGCCGAAACAGCCTGTTCTATACGCAAACAGGAGCTGTACGCGCTTTAACTTTACAGCTCTAAACTTCATTTGGCATGAAAAGGAGTTCCCCCCTCCCTTAACTTTCTATCATTTTTGAGTATATAAAAGATTATAAACCTTCATCCACAGACTTTGAACTACACAAGTTTAATTCACATCCAGTTTGTTTCCCTAAACAGATCTATGTCACTTGAGCATCCCGTTGGAAGAAGATTTATTATTTAATGGAATATGCCTCACTTTGGGGATGACACATTCGAAACATAGGCTTGTTCAAATTATGTTAGTAATACTGCACAGAAACGACCACCTCTGCCTTGGAGAAAATATAAAGTCTGTTTTGTTTTTTCCAATGTTCAAAGGAATTTTTGCATGCCTGTGAAAACAACACATTGCTTTGTTAAAGTTTTGTACCTTTTGAGATGCTGTAGCTGCCCTCTGCTCTGCCTGGCTTAGTCGTCTTTGAAGCCTATTGATGTATTCTCGATATTCCATCATTAATTTTTCATCCTGTATAAACGAAATATCTCATTACAAATGTGAAATTCTCTTTATCGGCTCCATACTGCAGTGAGAAAGCTTACAGCAACAGGAACTCGGGAAGTGCAGTTGCTGCTGAAGACACGCTACTGACACATGAGAGAGAATTTCTAGATCAAATGCACAAACCGGAGCTGCTGAGATCCTACCACTTTTCCAGCCACAGTAATCTTCACAGGAAGTTTTTATTTCACTATCTTTAAGATGCCTAAAAGCTGACATTTTAATTCAGGTAATTTAATTTATATAGTCTTACCATATAATTGTTTTAACTATTCTCACAGTAAAAAACAGTGTGCAAAATAATACAAAGGAGAATCTTTTGAATTTTCTTCTGTTCCTCTGTTCTGTTCATGAAAGAGCAGGTATAAAATCTTTCTTAATCATCCTTTACTTGAATGGAAGTTTCCTCCTATCAGGCCCCTTTTGTCCTCTAAATAATACAGCACAACAACAACAAAAGAATACGTAAGGACTTATTCTAAATAGAGTTAGATATTATTCCTGATTTATGAGGCAAACTGACAGGATAGCTGTTCTCTAAAGTGACCATTAATTATTAAAAAATGCACATTCCAAAACAACCCTGCCTTTAATCTTTAATGGATGATGCTCTTATCCATATACATATACACACACAAAGGAATTGTAAATTCTACTACACATGTAGAATATGAAAAATTTTACTTCTCTGCTTGTATTGCATTATACCTACAGCAACGCCTCCTCCCTTTCAGGAGTGTGCAAACATAGCAAAAAGTGTCCTCAGAAACGGTTTTTGAATTGACTAAAGCAGCAGTACTAATAACTATGAAAGAAGAACTCTCCTGTCTTTATCTTACAATTTCAGAATAAAGTTAGCCTGTATTCCTGTTCCATTTGAACATGTCAGTCTGCAGAAACAGAGTGGGTTTTTCAAGCGACAGCTGTTCCTGTCAAAAAATATTTAAGTTTCTATAAACTAGCAACATAACTCACCTAAAAGAGTTGCTGGTAAGATCCTAGTGTATATGTCTCAGGCTGTAGCTGAAAGTATCTGTCACATTATTCGTTATCTTACCTCAACAGCCTTCTCATTTGCTATTTCCAGCTGAGAAAGGAGCTCTTGGGTGCGAAGTTTCTGTTGACTCAGTTCACTTCTGTTAATCAGAAAAAAAGATGCTGCTGAACACACAGTAGTCCCTCAGTTACCCAAGTATTATCTCATAGGTACCTTCTCAGCTGGTTATGGTGCATTTTTTAATTATAACATTGCTCTTGATACAATCTTTTCAAAAGCACTGCTGCTTTCACCTCTTAACAATACATGTTCAAAATGAAAATGGCACAGAAATGAGATGTGCTTGTTAAAATCAAAAATAAACTGCTTTTTGCCAAGAATATTTGACATTTTACAGGTATATTTTTTACTGTTTATTATAAGTATATTATTACGTGCTCGTTATAAACATAAACTGTATTTGCAGTGCATTCAATTTTTAGATTAATCTAATTAATAGCCTGTAACCAGAATTCAGTGTGGACATTTCTGAAGACACATTTTAAAAATCAGTCCAAACTTTGTGACACAATCAACACCACAACATTTCAAGGTAAAAAAAGAAAATGTCAGCTTCTTCAAAGGCTTTTTTTTTTTTCACTTTTGGATTGAGTTCTAGTGATCCTAACCTAATTTGTATGGTATTGAAGACACCAAAAATCAGGGTTAAAATGGACATCTTTGAGGTGGTCCTCAAAGGAAAAAAGTCTGGCTTTCTACTACCAGTAAACCACCAAAGAAGAGGGATGACAAAGATGGAGAAGAAAATCTCTGAACTTTGGTAATTTTAGGCAGAGGAGGTTGCAAAACCAAACAGGCTGCTACAATCTTGTTCTCTGTGAACCTTCTTAGCGACTCCCAACAGCCCACTACCTTTTGAGTAGCTGCCATACAAATGAAAATGCATAAAGCATAAAGTTTGTCCCCTATAATCAATCTACAGCATTGAGATAAAGCATTTTCAGTTTGGGAATCCGAACAGCTAGATTTTGAATGCTGTCTTCAAGTTCTGGGTTATAAATGGTTTTATTGGCAAATTGGCTTGAACGTTCTTCTTCACAATGAAATTCCATGCAATTCATTTCGTATGTGTAAGATAGGAATATACCTTTTCAAAATAAACTCCCTAGAAAACCATTTACTGCTTACATGTAGACTGCTTATGTTTCACTATGCTATAAAATATGGCTTTGACTAACTAATTTATGACAAATCAACTTCATTGTAATGACATCTTAAGTAATGTCATCTATTGAATCAGAGTGATTTTGTAAATTCAAAATCCTCAATAGGCCACTGAAGGCAATCCATCCCCTACGCTCAGCTAAGGCACAGAATTAGCATCCTCAGCAGCACAGACTGTGAGCAGTTTACATTCTCACATGCAGTTGTACATCAAAACATTGCTCTGAAACATCACACTGAGCATGTGTCTAAAGGACAGAGCTTAACCCTGCAAGCAGAAGGAAACAGCTATTGGTCTAGAAAGCCGGTCCATCCCGACCGATAACCCTCCCCCAAACACTCATTATGAGGCTTTAGTAAGAGATAACCCAAACTTCCAAGTAATCAAAGCAGTCTCTGCTCCACATTGTCTCTGTTAAATGAGCAGGAAACAAAAGGGAAGCATTCAGGATTTTGGCAGACGGGTGATAAATCTGCCAGCTGTAGCGAGTACTTGCTGCTCAACTCTCATATGACAAATAACGGCGTGTGCCAGATGTTTCTGCAGCTGAATTATACTAGCCCATGCTTCAGTTGCTCTTAGTCATTATGAATTTTGTATAGTGCCGGTACCTGCAGCTCTCTCTCATCCTGTTAATATTTTTTCTTTAATGAACATTCTAAAATAAGCAGCCATGGTTGCCAAACATTACAGAAGCGCAGCCAAGAATAATGTTTTAGAGATGGAGGAAATGTCTTCAGCTCAAGATGCTGTGTAATTCACTCGATGTACTGTAGAGCATGCAGGCAGAAGGCAATCCTGGCCAACGCTTCATACACAGGCACAGAAAAAGGTCATCCTTCAGAGGCAGATTCTTTTCAATTACAGAAAAGTCAAACCTCAAGATTCCCCTAAGTGCACACAGTTACAAAGACTCAGGGACTCTAACTACAACACATAAATGTTTCAGAAGCAGAAAGTGCAACAAAGACATTGGGAATAGCTGCAATCAAATGAGAACAATGTTTAGAGTTAAGCACACTAAGCACAGTATTTATGTTTAAAAAATATGGCAAGAATTTCACTTTATAAACAGAAACAATTATAATCCAAGTGATTTTTTTTAAAAATGAAGCTGTTCAGTAGCATTGATTTGTTCAAATATAATAGGTTATGTTACAACAACTGTGTTTGATTTTTTTCCAAAACGTTATATTTCAAGACTATGAAATTGTGACAGATGGCTAGGAATATGAATTCACTCACTTATTCAGATAAGTATTAGTATTTATCTTACTATTATTTTCCTCTGAATCAAGATTTTTAAGTTAGACTAACTCAAATGCATGCTTTCATTAATTTCTACAGTACTTACCTTCTTTAAGCCAATGCTTTGCAGATTCTGTTTATATTTTTAGAGAGAAAACAAACTTGTGGATACCCAAGGCTGTCCCTGCACACAGGCTACTGATAATACCTTTGCTGAGCAGTCACCCGCACTTCTAAGAAAGCAAGATAATAACAGCAAAGTTGACAGGATTAACAATTACCTGGGCAATTTTCAAATGACAAAAACTACTTTTTCCATGGCTATGGCTTTCATAATGTACTCTAATGAGGGCCTTTCTGTGGATGTCTCAGCTAATTCAATAAGAAACTTACCTTTGTGAATCCTGCTCTGATCCCTGGTCCAACCAGAATCCTGTTTGACCTAGTCTTAGGCTTGGTTACAGGTGAGGATTCAGGCAAGGGATTCTGTGGAGCCACTCACTATCTGCCAAATTCTTCTGTTTACCCCTATTCCTTCCCTCACTCTCAGAAGCAGAACATAGAAATCAATAAAGAAATACTGATACACTACTTAGGAGAGACTAACCACCTATTAGTACTTGTATAACAACCTTCTTCTATTGACTGTTTAGCATATGTACGACCAGTCAGGGTCCATCACTGGGTTTTACATAATAAATTAAGCACCTGCCCTTATTCTTAAGCTTGCACAGAGAGTCTTCCATTCAGGTTTTCTTTTAGTAAATGCTGGTAGATTTGATTATCCTGTTTTTGTTTAAATTCTGTTGTCATAACTTTTGCCATCTCTCTCACTCTTTCTCATCTGGTTTTCATTCTTTGCCGAGGTTTGTTTCCTTTCAGTTCATGTATTTCCTGGCTATTTCTTTGCTACGGGTGATTTTGCTTTTTACCACTGCTATCATGTGTGTTTTTCTCTGCTTACGTCTGCAGAATTACATACTTTTATATGCAATGCTATGTGGTAATAGCGATAGTTCCAACCAGTCCTTGCCCTGAAAAACATGGTCTTAGCAATTGCTTCTCTAAATTATGCTACTTCTAGAAAACTAAGAACCTTTAAAAACATGTGTACATGCTCCTCATTCCTATTGCAGGTAGCTGCTAACAAATGAAGACAAGAAATGCAAGAAGTGAATCACTTGATACCATTATTTTACCACAGCTGTCAAAGGCAGGTCACCTATATCCTTTTAATTATGGGGACGTACAAACTGACAGTGATGTCAGAACTTACTGCTCTACAGATGGAAGTTCTGCACCCCTCAGATAAGCAACAAAATGGCCTGATTCTATTTCTCATGAAATACCACACATATTTGTGGAAAAGTGATACTGAGAATCAAACTATTTTTTTTAACATTAAACCAAACTCCAGTTTAGTTATCTAAACTTTACTTGTCAAGACTTAAAAGCTCTTCATAAGTCTCTTTAAGTTGAGATAGATAAGAAATCATACACACATAAACATTTTTAGACAAAAAAAAAAAGCCTAAACCTTCAACCTTGGAACAACTCATCTTGAAATCATAGAATCACAGAATGCTTAAGGTTGGAAGGGACCTCTAGAGGTCATCTAGTCCAACCCCCCTGCACACGCAGGGCCACCTAGAGCATGTGGCACAGGACTGCGTCCAAGCGGGTTTTGAAGATCTCCAGAGAAGGAGACTCCACAACCTCTCTGGGCAGCCTGTTCCAGGGCTCTGTCACCCTCACTGTTAAGAAATTTTTCTTTAAGTTCCTGTGGAACTTTTGGTGCTTCAGTTTCCATCCATTTCTTCTAGTTCTATCAGTGGCCACCACTGAAAAGAGGCCAGCACCATCCTCCTCACTGCCTCCCTTGAGGTACTTCTAGACACTGATCAGGTCCCCTCTCAGCCTTCTCTTCTCCAGGCTGAACAGGCCCAGCTCCCTCAGCCTCTCCTCATAGGGCAGATGTTCCAGGCCCCTGATCATCCTTGTAGCCCTGCACTGGACTCTCTCCAGCAGCTCCACATCCCTCTTGTACTGTGGAGCCCAGAACTGGACACAATACTCCAGATGTGGCCTCACCAGGGCTGAGTAGAGGGGCAGGATCACCTCCCTTGACCTGCTGCAGACTCTTCTTGATGCAACCTGGGATCCCACTGGCCTTCTTGAAATCAATGAGTGCTATATTAATCTATGTATTTTATAACTGTAAACACTTACTGCATTGTTCCCAAGCTCACTATGTCTAATATCACTTCATGTAAGTGTCATTAGAATTTAAATTACAACTAAAATTCACTGCATAAAAAGTCAGAAAAACCTAGTTGTACAGCCTGCAAAACTATTTAGACTTTTGCAGGAATATAGAGGACAAATGCTAGCCATCAGCTGTTCGTCATGCTGCCAAGAGCAATGTTTTTATTTGGAAGCATGACCTATGTTGCAAGAATCACTGACCTTAACTGCCTTCAAGATTGACTTTTGGCACAAGTGTACAGAAGCAAATCCAATTCTCTGCCCTCTTGGAAGGCCACAAGTAGGTCTATTATCAATAAAGCCTTTCAAAAATGTACGGTCTCTTACGATGCTACATTGGGAACAAAATTCTTGTCATGAAAGAAGTCTGTGTTACGCTGTTTTGAAGAGAATGATGGAATTTAGTCTACAATCATTCAAAGCACTGCCCCTGTTTCACCAGACTTATTTTTGTTTTATAATTCCAATTTCAGTTATATAGGCAACGATTATCTATGCAACTTGAAATCAGAGACGCAAACCGAAGTGTCCAAGAAAGCACACAATAATTCTCAGTGAAGCTTAAAACTTTGGACATATTTTTAGCTACATTTTTTTCCACTGTACTAAATTACCACATTATTAAAAAAAAACCCTCAATTCGTTCTTCTGTTACAGGCCACAAAATTTACTTATTGAATTTTGAAAGTAAAAATAAGCTAATGTTCACTGATGTTGCTTAATTTCTTACAATATTTAATTGATGTTTCCTTCATGTATACATATTACAGCTCACAAACAGAACACTACAGACTGAGATGACGACAAATGAGCACTACATAATATGGAAAGCAAGCAGCTGCTGTTGGGAGGTTAGCAAGAAAGTTAAAATGTTTCAGACACCTTCACATGGAAAATGAAAGTAATGGGGAGAGAACAGAAAAAAACAGAAACAGGTCATGAATTTAAGGCAAAGGAATGAGAAACACCTACACTAACAAACGGAGCAGTGACTCAATGCTTACAAGAACTGCACTAAGAGCCAACTGCTGGTGAAATTCAATATAAAATGCTTTTATTACATAAACCACCTCCCTACTATATATGAGTATGACCCGCGAAAGCAGTTTATAACTGCATGAAAAATATGCACTTACAAAGGACATCAGTGTGCTCCAAGAGTAATAACTATTACAAACTGAAATTCTGCTATATGTCACTAACTGAAAAAAAATGAAATGCATTTATAAAATAGTAAGTTCATTAAGTCCCACAAAATATCTCAGGCTGCAATCAAAATTTACTAAAAAATCATGCTACACTAGTATACGTCAAGTATTATTGTATTTAAACCAAATGAATAGGCTGGTATCTTCATTTAGGCTCACAGTCTTGCTGCCCTGTCAGGCCAGGATTAAGGAAAATATTAGGCTTTCCTTACAGATGGCTCTTATATGCACTAATCCTCTCTCAGGAACATACAATATAGGAAAGGTTGGTGAACACCAGCCATTTACTTGGACCTAACTACCACGTGCTCTAGGTGTTCCTGCTGGAGCAGGAGGGTTGGACTAGATGATCTCTAGAGGCCCCTTCCAACCATAACCACTCTGTGATTCTGTGATTAGGCTAACTAATATCAAGAGGATTTTCAAGTGAAGCTGTTAATTCTATAGATTCTGCTAGTGGTGTTGCTGATCTCTGTAATAAATCTAGGAATTCAGTGGCCACAAAATTATTTCATCTTTTAAATGTAAGTTATCAACACTATTATGCTTCATAGCAAAATAAGAAGTGAATTGGTATCTGTATTTGCACTCAAAATATTTACTCAGAATATTACTGCTATAGGATTTTAAAGGAAATATATGATAATTATTCATTCATAATGTCAGTGAGGACTTGACATTGAGTAACTACTACTGTGTAGCTACAGGCACTTATCTTTATACCAATCTCATTCTGCATCACACACCTAAACATAGAGTAATGCGGAGAGCAAATAAAAAATAAGCTGGGTTTAAATGACCATGAAACTGGGTTTAAATGTCCTGAATAATATTTACTTTCAGGTATTGGAACAACACTTGCCAGCATAATATCAGAGATCTCTGCACAGATTTAATTATAATTTTTTAAAAATGTTGGTTTAAATCCCAAATATATCTTAACAAATAACCAATTTGTTTCTGCTACTAGCTTCATTCTTAATTATCATAAACGCGTCTGACAAAAACAGACACTTCCTATCCTTGTTTTTTATACAATATGTATAATCTGCAAAATCGTCTAAAAAAGTAACTGACTTTGCTTTCAGACTTGCACCAAAATATCAACCAGAGAGACAGAGAATCATGTGGACTTTGTACAGACTTCCAACTTTTAACATGAACATTTTTTTCTTCTATTCATCAGGCAGTATATTCTGATGAAAAAGCTACTGCACTACTAAATGGGATGTTAAATCACTGGAGGACTTTTCAGATGATGCTACATCGGCAGTCTCTCACATAAATAGGGACATTTTCAAAATTTGCTACGCATTTTTCATGCAGATTCACCAGACAAACTTCCTCTTGTGCCTGTTAGATTTTCCATGTCAGCATTTTGCTGCAGATGAAAAATGTCTAAAGCTTTTGGCCCACTATAATACCATTTTAAGACGTAACATAAAAGCCTTGAGAAGGAAAGCAGCTGTTTCACAGACAATTTCAATCGCGCTGGAAGTCTGCAATTTTTCTCTCTTAACTGGAAGTTGCTGAATGACATTCAGCATCTCAGTTACAAACCTAGATGCTCAACTGTGGTGATTTTTTTTTCCTGAAAATAAACCAACTTTGGCTTTCTAGCACAAGTTTACCAGCTTAAATTTACCTAAAAAAGTAACACAACAAAGTGCTTTTCTTCTTTAGTTAAGAAAAGATGTTAAAAAAGCATCAGTAAGACTCAACTAATCACGTACAGTCAAACTATGCTACTAAACCGGAAAGGGAATCGGCATACTTAGCAATGTCTCAAGCAAAGGCATGGTGTCTTTGCCTCCAGAGAGGGAAAGTCTGTTACTTGGCCTCCTACCTCCAACAAGCAGCAGCAGCCAGCTGGCCAAAAAACCAGCTTATAACGGGCTGTTACCTGTTACTTTGGCTGCTACCCATCAGTGAAACACAAGACACGCAATAGCTGAGGAAAAGCAGCACCTGAACAAGACAGACACTGCAAATCTATCTGTGCACAGACAAAGTTTTATATTTAAACTCTGGGAAACACAACCCTGAGAAACAAAACCAAGATGAAAGTAGATGTCTCATATGTGCATTGCGGTGATCAGTGTGGACTAGTAATATAATGGAAATTCCACTGTAAGCCTCACTCTAAACATATTGATGTCTGTATGTAAGTTCACAGGCACTACAGCTGCTTGCTTTCTCCAATATCTAGGAATTAAATGTAATCTGTGTGAGATGCCCTTCTTATTATACCCTCTCAAAACTGGAAATATTCTTACATATTATGCAAAGAATACATGTATCTGTCAGCTACCTGCCAGCACGTACAAATTAACAGAAAAGGAAAGTTTGTATCATATCTTTGCTTAGGGCAATCAGGCAACTCATTTGTATCCTCGTTTACGACATCAAGTACTCAGAAGAGAGTATTAGATGAACCTCCCAAAAGGATTTTTTTTCTCAATCTGGAGATTCATTTCACAACTGATTTTACAGAAACTGTTCTGAATGGCCATAAATATAAAAGCTTTCATAATCAAAGACTAAAATTTCCTTAAACTGAACATGCTGTATTTTAGAAGAGGGAATTTTAAAACATTTCATTTACTTTTTGTCATTACAAGATGTGAATTTTTCATTCTGGGATTAGTTGCTAACTTCGCATTTCTTTCTGGAACTTTTCCTTTTCAGCTGGAGTCACATCATCTGCTCTGGATGGTTTGCTCTCCGCTGGTTTTCACCACACGTATGCTGTTGCACCAAATGTTGTACCAAAACCATAACACCTTCCAGAAAAAAAAAAAAAAAAAAAAAAAAAAGCACTTACTTTAGCTTACTGATCCTGACTTCTGTAGTATCAGTAAGATTTTTTGTTTCCTCTTTCCACCGATTTGTTGCTTTTTGCTGAGCTACTAAGAGACGCCTCAGTTCCGCGGTGGATTTTTGACTGCTGTCCTCCATTTCTTTAAGTCGAGCTTCATATCCGTGTTCTTTCACAGAATGCTCATGTTCCATTGTGCTTATCTGGAAAAAAATACAAACACGATACAGTCAAGTTGCTCACCGCCCCCTCCTTTTTTTTTTAAACACTCGAGTGAGATTTATAACCATTTGCTCTAAGCATGTAACATACAATAATTAAACTTGTAATTATATGCTCAAATAGACACATGTTCCCAAAGCCAATTTAAGCAAATAGTACAACTGACAATAAAGGATAATGAGCTGGGTGTCCTTATTTTTGTAAATAATCTTTATCCTTCTCCCTTGTGTTTCATCCACAGAAACACATCCTTTCTTTTTCCTCTGGTAAAAATGTGTTAGGATTTTCTTAACTGCATCTAAAATCCCGTCTGATAGGATCTGGTATATACTTTATAACCTCTGAACTATCCTTCATGAAACTCTCAGCCTTTGGTTTAGACTGTTTGCCCAAAGAGTTCTAGAGCTGGAACAGGACTTCCTATTGGCATCTGACTCTTTTTTTTAGTTGATAGCTTTGGTGCTTTGTGGTAAAAAGTAGTAACTGGATTGAGATGGTTCCCATTCACAGGCTAGTAAGACCAGTTACTGAGGTCTTCCTCACTGTGGTAGGTTCTTAGATCTCTTTACATTCCTCGAGCTACTACCAGCAAATACCTTGGCTTTTTATATTTAGAAATCATGTCAAGCATCAAAACTGATTCCCTTCAAAAGTCAAAGGTACCTTGATCTGTTGAGTTTAGCTATTAATGCACTCAGTCTGTTCAGGAGCATTTAATGGAACACCTTAAAAAAAGAAAATCCTTTTTGAGCTAAGTATCTTGTTTGCACTTATCGATTCAAAAATCTGTACAGTTTGAACAGATTTGATCCTATTGTTCATGTCCTTTTGAAAACACAGAACTCATGTTTGACAGCAACACTATTAAAATATTTCTTAGTGAGGCACTGCTCTGATAACGTGGTGGACACAAAAGTAAAGGAACAGAAGCAGCATGAAGCCTCTGGACTGAAAGGCATACAGAGATTCGTAATGTATTATAAACAGTAAGTAAATGAAGCTCTATAATTGGAATAATAAGCAAAACCACTTGAAGGAAAGGATGTTCTTGTTTGATCTATTCACTTTATAAAAGCAAAGAATATTTGGGTCTTCTTCTTAGTAGAACATAATGCATACTGAAGTACAATTTAACTAGCAGCAGGGCGCTACCAAACAGATCCTGAGGACACACAGCATTACAACGAAGCAGAAAACAGGAAGGATGACTTAAGCTTTCACCCCTGACTTAAGCTTATGTTCATTTTTCATAGGAATGCTGTCTTACTAAGCAAAAAATATTTTTATGATTAAATAAAATTAAAACCTAAATACCATTATTTTAGCTTTTTGTTGAGCCTCCATGGCCAGTTTTCTTAAGCCCTCCATTTCTTTTTGCAATTGTTCATTCTCTTGTTGAAGTTTTAGCCTTTGTTCACTGACAAAGCCACTCTTTTCTCGTTCAGAATCCAGAATGTTCTGCAATTTACAGATCATTTCCTGGAGACGAGATTTCTCTTCTTCAGAGCTGAAAAGAGAAGAAAAGTCTTGTTTGAAGATTTATTCAAGAGTTGACTCCATTCTATGTTTTTTAGGGTTATTTTGCTCCAGTTGTGATGGTCTGAAGAAGAAAAGGAAGACAAAGTATTAAGATTTTGTTGCTACCTACAAAAAGTAATGGGTCTAGAGTAGGGTATTGCCTCTATCCGCAAGGTTCATCAAAAGAAAGAAATGGATACCCATGAAAGGCACAACAGTGGGAAACAAGGAACTTTAGAGGTCTATAAAATTCACAATTGGTACAGAAATGGGAATCAGAAAACTGTTTCTGTCAATAAAAGAACCAAAAGCTTTTAAAGGAAGCTACTTGGAAGCAAAATGGAGAAAAAAAGGCAGGGGTTCCTCCTATTTCATCTATGGAACTCTTCCATAAAATATTGGGAAGTATCTACACTAATCTAAGTAACAATGAGATATTTGTGGAATAGTATTAATAGTTAGAGTTTAAACATTTTTAAGCAGTCAATCAGTACAGGAATGCCAGGACAGCATTGCAATGAAGCACCATAATAAGCTTACATAGTGAAAAGCTTTTGTCCTCGAACAACTTCTTTTAGACAGTCCTAGAAAAATATATTAGGATAGACAGATCTCTGGAATGACCCAGTACTGCAGTTCTCTTGTTTCCTCCTGAATTTCTCATTTATTATTATTATTATGAAACATATATACACTCAAATATTACAATGGGCTTTACAGCTGGGAGTATGTACAAGTCAGCAAAGACCTTTAGCGAGGCCCTTCCTGAAACAATCTAATAATTTAAGCAAACTCAGCAAAATGCCAACATGAAGTAGGAATTTTAATTTTTGTAGAATTTCCAAATTCCCAACTGGGTATTGCTCTAGGGAAGAGGCAAGATTTATCATTATGACTTAAACTCCTAGAGAATCCTACACATCTCATGCTAAAAACAATCCAGTCGAACAAAGTGTAGCATACTATACTTTTTACTGTTATATTATTTGAATTCTAGTAATGTCTATGAGGTTTGAAGCCAGACTTGAACACAACATACCATGTAGTGTGCAGACTAGGACACCATACCATAGATGAATTTATAAAGTAATAATTTGTCTGAATATAATACAGAGAGTAACTTTCCCTAGTAACAGTATTTGAAATGCAGTTATATTTCAAAAATAAAATTTGGTTTTCATTCCTTTGTAAAACAAGTAAAATCTTAGATTCTACCATGTGTTATTCCTTTTTAATGTTTTCAAAATGATTCATAACTGCTCTTGCTTAAGAAATGCAGAAATATGGTAACCTACTACTATTCCTGCTACTGGTTAAAAATACATAACAGAAACCTAACACAAGCAGCAAGAGGCTTTAGATTAGGCAGAAATAGCTTCATTAAATAAGGACTTGGAGAACATCCACTACTAACTTCATTTCCAGTTGCTTCAGTTTATTCTGTGTTGTCTGTAGGCTCAGCTGCAGGTCACCTTTTGTGCATTCTGCAAGTAGGTATTTTTGATGCAGTTGCTCTAATTTTCTACTGTCAGATTCATGTCCTCTGTCTTCCCGATAAATCTGAAGAATAAACTCACATGTGAGATGGTCCTTACCGTACACCAGCGATTGACAGTGTAGTACTGATAATGAGGCTACTGTTCATTGTGGCCTATTTTCCAGTATTCTAAAACAAAATTGTATTTCTATTGATGCTCCATCCTGCTGCTACTGGGAAAGAAGTTTCAGAGTTCAAAGATTCAGTTAGCTTTTTTGCATATTGAGATTAAGTTTATTCGCCTACTTTCTTCTGCATTACATCATGCATCTCTCTACCTTTTACACTATCCACCTATTTCAGTTTACTAGTACAGCTTTAAAATGCCTTCCAGATTTAAAAAAAAAAGAACTTAACATAATGAGTGTTTAAACTCAAGAAAATTTAATGAAAAATAAGAAAATAAACTCAGGATCACAGTATGATCTTTCATCCCAATGTCAGGGAGAAATCTGGAAATAGTCAAGAGATCTCTTCTTTCTAAAGATGCCCAAAATTGTCTTACCTTTTCAAGTTCTTCTTCCACTGCTCGCTTTTCTCTAATGACTCGTTCAATTTGACTCTGTTTTTCTCCACATTCCTTTTTAAGAAAGTAATTTTTCATTTTAAATTTTAATCAAAATGTAATCATAATAAAACATATTATTTGCAGAAAGAAGCAAAGGTCAAAAAATCCCAAAGCCAAAACTCGCCATTGCAAATGTAATTCTCACTGCAGGTAGGGACACATTTGATTATATCTACTTGCTCATTATTTTTAACATGGGATCAGGCTACAGAAATGCAAAATTAAACTTCAAAAAAAATTCAATCCACAAATAGGTGCTTATCAACCAACCAAGTTATAAATTCCAAGTTCATTCAAGAAAATGATATTTTGACACAAAGACTGTTTCTTAGCATATTTCACCAACTTCAAATATTTGATTTCTAGGCATCCAACTATGGATTTACAATAACCACCTTTCCACGATTCAATAATTCCTGAAAGAAAAAGGACTGCCATCACAAGAGAAATATATGCTAAAGCACACTATTTTATCATTTACTAATCTCAGGGTAAATACGTTTGTGAACTGTGGTTAAAATATGCATAACTCAAGGAAAAAACTTACACAAAGAAATTGTTGCATTTACAAAATCATGTGATCTCCTGCAAAGGCAGCCAAGATGCATAATAAAAGAAAAATATAACCGAATACACACGAGGTAAATCCGCACATTAAAAATGATTTTTCAAAGCACAGGGTTTTTTACCGCTATAAATGAGTCCTGTGCAGACTGTAAGACAGTCACTTTTATCAAGCAATATTAGTGTCTTAAAACTCACAGGAGGCAAAGTACTATTTCATAATAAAGCATAATTCTAGATAATTACTTTTCTCTTATTAATCTTGAGATACATGTACGACTCTCTCTATACACAGGATTACTCCTACCTTACTGGTTCACCATCTTTTATGCCAACCAAACTGTACAGAACTGCTGGGAAGGTGCTCTATAGAGATTACTTGGAAATGCTTTTGCAGCAGGACTAAACTGGTGCTCTAACTGCCTCTGATCAGACAGATAAGTCTGATGCTAGTCAAAAACAGCACAGAAATTATGGGGCTGTTGGGGCTGAACCCAAGAGTTTCAGATGCAGTTAGGAAAACTACTAGTAGCCATCATAAAAATTTACATGTAATCATTTCCAGACTACCCTAAAAACATTTCTAGAAATTTCTAGAAAAATTTCTAGAAAAAAATTTCAATTTCTAGAAAAAAACCTCTTCAATAGTATAAGAAAAACCATAAACAGAAAAGCAACTATTTCTGATGTACTTTCTAACAGATTTCCATTGACTGATGTACACACATGAAAAAAAGCATACTAGAGTCAGTCATGACTTTGTTTTCCAGCTAGTCACTAATAGCTTCTATTTAACAATACCGAAGAACACCAGCTTAGAAACAAATAAACCAAAAATTTCCATCTTGCCTAAAAGTTTTAAACATATGCCTAAATCCAAGAATTCTTTCCTCACAAAACTGCTAACAATGTGCTGCTTGACTTTCACCCCTGAAAAACATTT
The DNA here is from genome assembly GCF_059628265.1 of Tinamus guttatus. Taxonomy (NCBI): domain Eukaryota; kingdom Metazoa; phylum Chordata; class Aves; order Tinamiformes; family Tinamidae; genus Tinamus; species Tinamus guttatus. The sequence goes on along the minus strand of NW_028288822.1, from coordinate 933,707 downwards.
TAGGTTCTTTTCCTATGCAGCTTGATATTAAATCACAAATAAAAAACACTAAAATGCAGTGTTTTATTTGATCAGAAGCTAGAATTCTCAGATGTTTTGTCATCAAAATATATATTCATCAGTCAAGACTGTACCAGCTGAAGAGCAGAAAGTTCTTCTGTTAGTCGAGAAACCTGCACATTATATTGTTTCTTCGTAAAGTCTACCTGTAGTCAAAAACAGAGTAAAATTAAAATGCAATCCTAAAATGCAATTTAGTATTTCCTCCTGCTTCTCTATAAACCCAAGAAGTCTGAGCAACCATAATCTTTATCAGTTCTCTCATTAGTAGGAATCACCTCCAAGGCACTTAGAGAAATCATACAGCAAAGTATTTGCAGTACTAACATTTCAAGAAGAACAGATCTGAACCTGCAAAGTTAAGAAGTTCTGTTCAGGTAACTCTAGCTCAGACAACAGAAACTGCTCAAGACAACTGACAAAGAATACCAAAGACTGTGAGACTTTTTAAAATTTACCTTGACTTGAAATGAGGTCAGCTGCAAATGCCATGGGCATTCTATGCAAATCTGAACCTAATCTGAACTGCTCTACAGGCACATGAGGTGATGTTTTACTTGCAGAGGATACTATTATTACAAGAATTTAGTCACACATGTATGTGTTTACTCTGATGCATTCTTGAAAAATAATAAAAAAATAACCCTGCAAAAAATTATTCTGGAATCTATATGCTTCCTATTATTAATACAAAAAGTTTTATTTCAGAGTAAACTCTGACTTCATAACTGATTCTTTATGAACAGGATAACTTACTGCCTTTCGAATTTTTGCAGCAGTTTCTTCTGCAAGTTGGGTCATTTCATTTTTCATATTTTTGATTTCCTCTTCCTTTTGTTTCTCCCCATAAAGTGCCTAGAAAAAATAACAACTGGAAATAAAACTGATAACACACTAACGATAAGATAATCTCCAGCACTGAGAAGAAACCACACAGTCTCTGTCCAAAAAAGTACTTTTTCCTTCTACTTTGAAGTAGCTGAAATAGGAACACAAGAACATGAGATCACAGAATCACAGAATGGTTGAGGTTAGAAGGGACCTCTCGAGATCATCTAGTCCAACCCCCTGCTCCAGCAGGGACACCTAGAGCACGTGGCACAGGGTGGCATCCAGGCAGGTTTTGAAGATCTCCAGAGAAGGAGACGCCACAACCTCTCTGAGCAGCCTGTTCCACAAAATGTGCATTCGTGTAAAGCCCAAACAAGGAAAAAGCTTATGGCAATGAACGCCTTTTCTTTTGTATGGGGATCTAGAAAAAGCATCACAATACTTCCTTCACTCACAGCTTCAATTGTCCTTTTCCCTGCCTTCTGTTTTTCTGTTACTGCCAAGTGCTCATATTTCAGTCTTTTCAGGGGCACCACTTCCAGCTACAATGATCCTTTACAAATCATTCTGATCTCACTGCTCTTATGTGTAACAAGAATAACAGTAAGCTGCTGGCTATTATAATAACTACTGGTATTTGTGGGTTTTGTTAATGCTCTAATCTATTTTGAAAGAAGGCCAGGAGGTAGCGAGACCTGTTAAAGAAGTTAGTCCTCTTTTCTGGCAGACAGGATCTAGGCTCCTTGGTCACAGAGTTGAAATAAGAAAAAGCAAAAAGGACAAAACATTAATTTTAATATTTCAAACTACAAAACTAAGAAAATAGGTTCCCAGGAGAATACCTAGTTTGAAAAGCAACTTCAGACTAGAAGAATGGGTGTTAATCTCCTTAACTATTCGATGGGTTATCCAGAATAGAATACACTCTAAGATTCTCCATTTTTTTCCACAGGAGTTAACTAAGCTGGGCTTCCTTTACTGATGGCTACAATCTATTAAGTGCATTAAAGTTCTGTCTTGCCAGTAAACACAGTTCAAGCTATTTTTAATACTTCTAAAGGCCTGACCCGACTGAGCTAAAGCTTGGCATTAAAATAAGAAAGTGCCTATATCAGATAAAAATTTATCAAAGTCCTGTATTCTGTCTCTGAAAGGATACTTCAGAAGAGGTAAAAACTGGCAAGACCAGATGGCCTTTTTTTTTTTTTTTTTTTTTTTATGAATTGATGTGTCATGACCTCCTGGACTACAGACTGTCCTAAAGAAGTTTTGGTGCATTCTTCTATCATGAATTTGACTGTTTGCATATCTGTATTTTCGGCATACACATATCCTATAACAGTGTAATTCCATATCGTACCCAAATCGTTTTAAAGTCTCTCTACCTCCCTAATCTTCCTTAATGACCTCTCTAGTACTTTCTTAGGTTACCTATATCTTATCTGAGATGTGCTGAACAGAACTGCACATGAAGGTAGCGTGGTACTTAAAAACTTATTTTCAACTCTCTTTCCTAATATTCCACTAATTGTTTTGACTATCACTGATGACTGAGAGAATGTATTCATAAAGAAATATCTGCAGCAAATCTGGAACTTCTTTTTTGGGTAGTAACAGGAAACTCAGCCCAAAGTAGAGTGTATGTGAATTTCAATCTCATTTGCTATTTTTTCACCCATTATCAAGTACCTCCATTTTTTTTTTCCTGAAAACTTCACCTGCCTGTTCCACAACTACTCTTCCAGATTTCTTACAAATAGTTAAGATTTGAGCACAGAACTAACTCTACTGGTAACCTACATTCATGATACAAAAAAAAAAATTCCCTTTAGTTTTTTAGCTCTTTTTTCCTAATTATTAACAAGTTATAAACACATAACAGAACCTTCTTTTTTTCTCCAACAAACCAATTTGTTTAAAAGTATTGATGAGAAACACTAACAGAAATTTTTCAATATTCAAATAGAGTACACTCAGATCGCCTTTATCCAGGCACTCATATTCTTTGAAATGTACAGTGTATGACAAGTTTGAATAATGTACAAACACGTATCACAGTTTTTTCTGCATTAGTAACTTGAGTACTAGAGAAACAGAAGAAATTTGACTGTGTATGCATGCCTGTGTATATGAATACATTATCTGGCACTTAAAATTGTAAGTAATAACAGTGTTCTAATATCCAGGAAAGACCTTCATTCATTGCCTTACCTGACTTTTTTGTAGGTTAGCTTCTTCTAAAAGTTGTATGCTATCTTGGACTTTTGTAACAGCATTATACTTCTCCTTTTCTAGACTAGCACACTTTGTCTGAAGCTCTCTGATCTGTTTCTCCAGTGCTGTTCTTTCTGTTCTCAGCTGCTCAGCATCTTGGACAGTAACACGTAATCTACAAGACAGTAACAATTTTTCTCACTTCTCAATAAGATAATTAAGACAGTTAAATTCTTTCAAACTACTTTTCATATTTAGAAAACATTTATTTATCATTTGTCAAAATTTCATTGTGGGCTTTCTGCTTGTTTCTGGAGAAATTGTTTAGGTTTAGTATATATCATGTCCTAAAAAGAAATGGAACTAAAGGAGTTAACTCCAGTCTCAGAAGATCCTTAGAAGAATGTTGCTATCCAGGGATACATCAGTGAAAAATGTTTTATATTAGAATAGAATAGACAACTTCAGAAGGGATAAAGTTTTCCTATGTGGGAAAAATGGAATAATTAGATGTGGGCAATGAAGTTTCAATGATACCATTAGAACCTGAAAAACACTATTTACAATAGCTCAAAAATTCTTATTGTTTAATTATGATTGTCAGTATTGCTTGGCATGAGAGAGGGCCAAACAGTCTCTGTGGTATGCTCAAAAAAGAAAAACAAAGCCTCAGTAAGTTCTCTAAGTGCTGCTCATCCACCAAAGTGCCTGGTTCTAAATGTACACAGCACAACACTGGGGCTGCCCCTTCAAGCAGCCATGTTTATGAGAAAACACACAAGGAATGAAAGCTGCATTAAGCACAATTTTTGGAGAACCAAAAGCCCATAGAAAGTAATAAAGCTAGCCAGTTCCTTAGGACATTCCAAAATAAATGTAAGAGTACTTATGATAGGAAAATTCATTAAGTAGAGGCAGCTGTACAAATCTGTGCAACTCTTCAAGGTAACAGCTGGCCATACAGTGACAAAGTGCCCAGGTAATTATTTGAGGTTTAGAGTTTTTGAAGAATCTGCTACTCAAATCCACAAAACTGACCAAGATGAGAAGATGAAGTCACAAAAATATTTTAATTAAAGAAAAATTCTTCTTAGCTTTCAAGTCATTTGACTGATTTTAATAATTAAATGATTGTTCATGATACCTGAATCAAAATTAACATGCTAAATATAAATGTAAATAGATGTCCCCTTTTTCCTCCATTATAGTCAATAAGATGAATTTGTATGTTTTATAATTTTAAATACATTGATGCCAGAGAAGAATAAATATGACAAAAAGTAGCCAAACATAAAACATCCATATCTTAGGAAAACATAACTATTCAAAAATACCAAACCCTGGTACTAAGGAAAAGATCATATTTTATATCACTTGTATGCAACTTGCTAGTAATATTCAACAAGATATCTTACCTTGTTTCTAATTGTTTTATACTGGACTGCATTTGCTGCAAGCGTTTGTCAGAGGCTTCTTCTCTCTGCTGAGCAGATACCATATCTTCCTCCTAGAAAAAATGTTACCTAGACATCATCTGAGCTATACTTAACATAACAATATGCTAGCAAAAAACAAATTAGAGAACATTTTGAGATTAATTATGCAATATCAGCACTCAGGTAACTGATTAGCCATTTAAACGCAACAGACAATTAATCCTTTCTCTATGATACCTTTCTCTCCAACTGGCCTTGAAGCTTCTCTGCCAATCTGGTCATTTCATCAACCTTAGCAATTGCTGTTCGCCCATCTATTTTAGCTTGCCTGTAGAAGAAAACAGATAATGAATTAAACTTCAATTACTACAGGGAAAAACAGATCACATCACAATTTAATTGAAACAGGTGTGAAGGGCAGTCAGACTTCAAAACAAAACTCTTCATTCAGGGCAAAATCTACTTTCTCCATGCACTTAGCATGTACCACAGTAAGAGTAAGACTAAATTCATTAAAACATTTGTCTTCATAGAATCACAGAATGCTTAAAGTTGGAAGGGACCTCTAGAGATCATCTAGTCCAACCCCCCTGCACACGCAGGGTCACCTAGAGCACGTGGCACAGGACTGCGTCCAAGCGGATTTTGAAGATCTCCAGAGAAGGAGACTCCACAACCTCTCTGGGCAGCCTGTTCCAGGGCTCTGTCACCCTCACTGTCAAGAAATTTTTCTTTAAGTTCCTGTGGAACTTTTGATGCTTCAGTTTCCAGCTGTTTCCTCTAGTTCTGTCAGTGGCCACCAGTGGAAAGAGACCAGCACCATCCTCCTCACTGCCTCCCTTGAGGTACTTATAGACACTGATCAGATCCCCTCTCAACCTTCTCTTCTCCAGGCTGAACAGGCCCAGCTCCCTGAGCCTCTCCTCATAGGGCAGATGTTCCAGGCCCCTGATCATCCTCGTAGCCCTGCGCTGGACTCTCTCCAGGAGCTCCACATCCCTCTTGTACTGGGGAGCCCAGAACTGGACACAATACTCCAGATGTGGCCTCACCAGGGCTGAGTAGAGGGGCAGGATCACCTCCCTCGACCTGCTGGAGATGCTCTTCTTAATGCACCCCAGGATCCCATTGGCCTTCTTGGCCACGAGGGCACACTGCTGCCTCATGGTCAACTTGTCGTCCACCATGACACCCAGGTCCCTCTCTGCAGAGCTGCTCTCCAGAAGGTCAGTCCCCAGCCTGTCCTGGTGTCTGAGGTTATTCCTCCCCAGGTGCAGGACCTTGCACTTGTCTTTGTTGAATTTCATAAGATCTTGTGAATCTGTGTGATAAGATCTTGTGGAAATGACATTTGTCATTCTATTATGGCTAAATAGGATCATGTACCTGTTGAATAAATAGTTGGGAGGACCAGGGAAACAAAAATTTGGTGTGATTCAACAACTTACACAATCAGCTTGAGATTCTTTAAAGAGAAATGTTCTTCAGAATTAGATTTTACTTATTAAAGCAACTTGGACTAGAAATTAAAAACAAATCATTAACTACTTTGGTAGATTTTAACTGATAGGCTTTGTAATCTGATGATGCTTGACAACATAGCTGAACCAGGAAAGTAACAAAAATGGATTAGAGCTATTGAATCACATTTCTTCCTCACTACAAAAGCTTATTTAAAGGAACATCCCTGTTACTCCTCTGACACAAACAGGGAGCCAAAACAGAACCGAAAGGGAAAATTCTTCCCCTAGGGTTGACGAATGTAACCAGCACCTTTAATTAGAGACCCAAAACTGGTCTGAGAGTACATTTGCCCCAAAGTCATAAGTCTGGGAGAAGACAAAAATGACAGTCTGCTCACAGTGAGCACCCGCTTGACTAAACACTAATAAGTGTTCAGCAAGATACAAGCCAGCAGAATTGAAGGAACAGTACAAGCACCGAACTAGAGCTTCCACATATCCAGCAGGAAGGGTATGGAAGCAGGGAATTCAGCCCACATCAATATGGGAGCCTGTGCCCACCCATGCTTCCTCAGAGAGGGTATATGTCCTGTTAAAAACAAAGAAGAATGGGAATGTGGGTGATCACAACTCGGGGGAATTAGAGAAGGGTGGTCACTAATACTTCGTAAATTCATGGTACTGTGGTTTAACTGTTGCCTTGCTAATGTTCTTGAATGTACAGCTCACTGATTGTCAGTAACTATGTGCTCTTACTAAAGCACACTACTTCAATGCCACTTTAAACCACATCTTCCTCTAAGAAGACCCTGTTAAATCAATTGTTTTGGAATGAGAATGAAGATGGGGCCACCTCAGCAGAAAACACGGATGAGACTCACATACATGCACATAAGGAAACTCACTTACTACAATTTCTTACTTTTCACAGAACAGCAGCTAATTAAAGATGCTTCACCTAGACCATGGAAGCTCTGGGTAAAGTTCAGAGGAAGATCACTATCAGCTTCCAAATCATTTTTGGGTTACGGTGTGCTGCTTCTACCTTGAATACCTTTCTTGCTGAAGTAGCAGTCTAAGCAGAGAATATACATTCCCCCCCACAGCATACACCCACTGACATGTAGAAAGTTCATATAGAACCCTGTGTACTAGGAATTAAGTGATATTAATTTGGCTACTTGGTTGTCATTCCATGCCCCCAGTTATTTCCCCTACAAAGTATTATCATGGAAGAAATTCATAAAGCTCAGAAGCCAGCCTACTGAGGAGTTGGGCTTTGTAGAAGCAAATATAAAGACAGAAGGCAAGATCAAGAAGTTTCAAAGTGTCACAGCATTTCTAATTGTGACAAAAAATGTGGCTAGCCAGCTGCATCCAGAATGATTTCATTTTTCCCCCCATCAAAATGGTTCCTTATAGAAATAAGGAACAAAAACTGAATACTGATGACATCTGCTTACTGAGCATCCAGGAAATAAGCTCAGTTCATGAGTTAACTGCTTTCATATTCACTTACTAGAAGTTAGTCAATGTGAGACTGAAGATGTACACAAGTAGTACCACAACAGTGACTCAGTACTATACAAAGAAATCCCCCAGCTAGAGATATGAAAGTGTTCTACTGTCCTTTAAAAATGAAAGAATAGCAGACACAAGGAACTTGCAAACAGCAGAGTCAGAAAATACTTTATTTTAGCAAATATCTTACACAACAGTAGGCACATCCTGTGCTCCTGTCACATTTTTATCTGTAAACCATGCTACTTTAAATAATTTGCTGTGTAAAACTCTTGGCCAATAAAATCTGAAAACAGTTGCCCTCAAAACACAATTTACTTTTCAGTGATTAATATAACTCTGCATTTGTAAACAAGTCCTGGTCTTAAATCAACTGTAGAAAAGAAAGGTTTAAGACAAATACAATCCTTGTAGTAGCTAAACTAACTTATTAAATAGTTGGTGAAAGTTTACTGCTAGAAGCAGTAGAGTTTTATTGCTCTTACAGCAAGAATGTTGGGATACAACCAAACTTTAAGTGAGCAATTTCTAAATGAGTAAATGAATGAATGAGTTCAGGCACTCTAAACCTTTAACTTTGCTGTAGATAACAGTACAAAAGAGCTGTCAGAGCTCTAAGCGATAGGGTATACTAGACTCCTTGTAATGCTGAACTTGGAATAACTCGACCTTCACATGGATAAGCACTTAGTGTAAAGTACCAGGTGCTCTGTGTATTTCCTATGGGCTTTGAAGTGGAAAGAGAAAGGCTGCACACATTTAACCAAATGGTAACATTATCTGTAAAAGCAGCATGCAAAACTGTGCAATGAACACATGCAAACACATATGGTCAGCTTTAACCCATTTACATGAAAGTGTGTTAAGTTCCATAAATCAACTATACTTTTTTGGTGCAAAGTTTTTCCACAATCAATATTATACAGAAGATAGACTACTATGATTTATTTGGGCTATTTTGAACATTAATTACAGTATCAAGCCACAATCAGAAAAATGAAGAGAAATTTTAATCACTAGATAAATGAATACTTAAGTACATCTTGTGGAAGTGCTTTACTTACATACTTTAAAAAGGTTTAGATAGTGCTACACAAAATGTTGCTAGTTGATAAATGTTTTCTTTTACTGTCAGCACATAAACTTACTGCTTAGAGAAATTCGATTTTATTTTGACAACCATCACTAATTACAAAAGTTAAGATACTTCCATTAAACAGCCAGTCTGTAAATACAAAAAAAATATCAGAAAATTCTCAGAAATTTTCCTTATTTTCCCTGCTATACCTCACAAATAACTAAAGCTCCTCTTACCTCTAACATCCTAATAGCCTATTGTGACAGATATGCTCCTTCCCCAGCTCATCCTGACTTCTCACACGTAGCCCTGTTCAGGTGCTAACTACCACATTCCTGGTAGTTGCCTCCCTGATTTCTTCCCCCACCCAGACATTAACCATCAATAACAGTCCTGACCGCCCTATCCTGATGGGGAGATAAGGCTAACTGAGTACACCAGCCAACAGTCATTTCTGAATTGAAAGAATGACTATCAGTCAATCATCTTATCCCATAAATACGGAGACAGCCCAAGAGCCCATCGAGCTCTCCTTGCATGGCAGCGGGCTGCACGCTGGGATCTCCCCTTGAGCAGGGACGCCTCTCAAGGATACTCCTCGAGGTTAAGAGACCCTTCCCACTACAGATTCGTGGTAAGTGACTATAGCGCGCCTTTCTCTTTCTGAATTTGTAAAGTTTACTTTGTAACTGTGCACAAATCCCTTAGTCATAAACCATTGACCAGGTCTGGGACTAGGACTGGATTCAGCCACACCCAGACTCCTCTCAGAAGGAGTTTGGAAAGCAAGGGGGTCCAGTCTGAACCTCGTGACCCAACGGGAGGGTGTCCTTGATAATTCTGTGTATATCTTGAATCTCCATGCAGTAACTAATAAGTGACCTTGCCATAGAATCTCGTGAAACCATTGTCATTACCAATAAAACCTATTCCTATTTCTTTCCCACGAGTGAAGTGCATTGTGTCACTCGCCCCTCACCACCACTCGTTCCGTGACATCTATTGTTTACAGCTCATCTAGAAATAGTGAATGGAAGTTTTATTAATGAATATTAAAAGAGAAGCTTCAACTGGTAACATCCATATTTCATGTTATAAATGATAACTAACTACCCATACAACTGGGTTTGGTGAACAATGTCTTCTAAAAGCATTGCAGAATCCATTTTGTTACAATACTGAACCCTATTCCTTTTAAATCAAAAGTGAAAGGCATTCAATATTTCCACAAGCTGAATGAAATAATGCTAGCTGGAAGTATCAACCTACACTATCAATAATTATATACACATTTTTAATAAACTTAAGAGGAATTAAATCATAATGGCTATCATCATCCCATCAGTTTGACAGCACATAAGGTCTGTGATACAACAGTCAGTAAAAAAAGGCATGGAAAAGATGCCCAAACAATTTTTAAATAGCCTGCTTTATACCTCAGTTGTTTGCGCAGTTGCTCTAGCTCAACATTCTGTTCTGTTAGTGTTTTCAGAAATTGTTGATTGCTCTGCAAAACAAGGAGAGATTTGTAACACATTTTGTGTTTTGTTAGAAGTGACACGTGTTCAAACTTGTTAGAGGACACTTCTACAGAATACAACACCATAAAAATAGCTGGTAAAAATCTATTTAACACTGGCTGGTCCCTAAGTCCTAAGGCTTCTGTAGAATATTATAAAAGTCAGATGCCGAGTGATGTCACTTCATTGTTTCCTTCACTCCACGTATTTTGGTAGTGTGAGCATGGCCTGAGATAGTAAATGTAGAGCTGTTAAAATCCTATCTAGCTACCCTATCATCTAGAGTCCATTGTGGCAATGAGCATCTCAGATGAACCACCCATTGCTTTGGCTAGAAGAGGGGGTGAGGGGAGGCAGGGAAGACATGCCAATGTAATAGTTTTCAATAACAAAAGATACTTCAAAGAATAAAGTAATCTTTCCTTCACAGCTACAATATTTCAGAAGTGTGCCTAAATTGAACCAAGAAAGAGGGCAGACAGTAGGAAAAAGGGTTCCAGTACAGAAGATGGAAAGGGACCTAGACTGCCTAGGGTAGGTTGAGTGTTCAGCACCAGCAGCATTTCTCACAAACACCAATCAAGAACCACACAAAATAACCAGTCCTTAGAGGAGACTTCAAATTCAAATCCAAGCTGCATGGGTTCTTTTCTTAATAGCTACATGTTATAAGGTCTTTTTGCTTTTATCCTACACTTTGAGGCTCCAGCAGAAAAATATTACTCAAGTGATCACTGACCAGGTAGTTTCACTTACCAACTCTATTTTCTCATTGGCTACATGCAGTTGCTGAGTCAGCTGTTGAAAGCCAGTCAGTTGATCCTAAAAAGAAAATTCACAGCTTCTCATCATTGAGGACAATTAACATAGTTGCAGAGCCAACCTAAAATATTTTCAAAACATATATGTCTGTTGTATGAAGTCCAATGCATATTTGCAGATTTGAATTAGGCCATTTTTAGCTGATGACCTAGTAACCTGACAAGTTCAGATTTACAAATGAAAAATGTATCCAAATTTTACTGTTGCAAATTGCCTCCTCCCACAGTCTATAGTTAGCTATCAAAATATGAAAACTTATTTAAGCAGAGCCTCCATATAGCAACACAAACTAAACAATTACTGTCATGATTTCTGCTAAGAAAATATGCAGACACACACCCCCTAAGAATAAAAATGCTTATATGACAGGCTTAATCAGCTCTTAGCAAGATCAGAACATCATGTGTCCACACTTAACATGATTCAATTAAACTCTTGAGCCCCCAGGCTTGATTTCTGCCTTTCAAGGAACATTAATTAAAATAAACTCATCTTTATGATACCATGCATCTGCAAGGCATGCCCAAAACTGGAATATCTAAATAACCCTGTGCAAGGAAATATATTCCAGCTCCTCCAACCCTTATAGCAATCAGTTCTAGTTACATTCCCTAAGCTACTCTCCATAGACATGTGAAATAAACTTTTCAATTTCCACTCGTAACTGTACAATTATTTTATGAGTTGACAATCACATCTAAGCACTGATTTAGATAAGTACTACAAAAAACTAATTACTGGCAGAAGATGCAACACACCCTAGGAACCTCTACAGTATAGAAATATTTCCCAAAATATAGATGACAATTACTTTCTGCTTTTTCTTTTCAGCCACATGAATTTGTGTTTCGGTCATGTGTTGCTGGTACTGCTGCTGGAGTTGATCAAATTCCCTTGATACAGACTGCCAGAGTTGTAGCGCTTGTTCTTTTTCCTAGAAGGATGCAAAACATGATTGTCTATATAAAATACTCTATCAGAGTACATTTAGCAATATATACTATTCTCTAAAAAGATAAATCTTAACCTTTAAAGGAAAAATTGCCTTCTATACTGTCTGATTTTGCAGCCACATGAAATATCAAATTCAGAAATAGCTAGACTAAGACACTTGCAAGAAGAATTCTATCTAGAAGGGAATCACATTCCCCTTACTCCATAATCTTTACCAGCTCTTCCCAGAAGTAGAGCTCCACTGAGTTAGGAATCTG